>NW_010189562.1:0-19073 GCF_000695765.1 Mesitornis unicolor | reverse complement strand
GTTCCATGGGCAGACCTTGGAAGAACAGCTTAATACATGTAAAGATTCAGAACCCGCACTTGGTGAGGGCTTTTAAAATACTGAAATTGTTTGCCTGTGTGATACTTACCTTTAAAGAGCATGGATTTTTTTTTTAATGTAAAATCAGATAACATGTAATAAAATCTTACTAAGTGTACGTTGAGTATCTAATAGTATGGTATGGAAGTGACTGATCTTAGTGACAAAATCATTGCATTTGGCCTGGAGTATTTTTGATTAGGGTAGATACCGCATGTTGAGAGGATGCTCTAGAAACAATGTAAGATGATACGACAAAGGAACTTTGCCTTAAATGATTGTTTCTGTTCTTTGCAATTTAATTGCACATCCTGTGGAGAGGAGAATGGAGTGGACAGGAAAAATCACTAGAGGGTCATATATTAAAATATACTCCCTTCTAAATAGTTACAAAATAATTGTTGCTATTATTTTTGTTAGATGATTAAAAAAAAAAAAGTCGAGTCCTAAGTTGTAAACATAAGGCATCTTAGAAAATTCAGTTTTGTACTTTTGATGTTGTGGAATCTAAACACCCAAAAGATGTTCCAGTATTTCACCACCCTCATAGTGAAGAACTTCTTCCTAATGTCTAATCTAAGTCTACCCTGCTCTAGTTTACAATTGCTATGTGCCCTTGTCCACCAAGACCCCCAGCTCCTTTTCCACAGAGCTGCTCTCCCACTGGGTAGATCCCAGCCTGTGCTGGACTCCTGGATTATGTTTTCCCAGGTGCAAGACCTTACATTTGTCTTTGTTGTTATGAACTTCATAAGGTTCTTGTCAGCCCACTCTTCCAACCTATCCAAGTCTTCCTGCAGGGTGGCTCTTCCTTTCAAAACGTCCGCTTCTCCGCTCAGTTTGGTATCATCGGCAAACTTTGTCAGGGTACACTTGATCCCATCATCCAGATCACTTATGAAGATCCTAAACATTTCCTTCAGTAAACATCAAATTTTCTAACTTTTTTTTATTGATACAGGACTTAATTATATAATTGAATACCAATCAAAAGACAGTTTCCCTTTTCTCTACGAATGTCAACTGTGCCACTGTAAAACAGGACTGAGTAACATGTTCATGCATGTTTGTGGTTCCAAGCATAGACTGGCGTACCTGGTAAGTTTTTAGAGCAAAGTGGGTTTTGTTTGTTGTGGTTTGTTTGTTGTTTTTTTTTAATGTAATGATTGAGAATTTTCTAGTCATATTGTGATTTTTTTTAAAAATGGAATTAAGGTGTTACATAAGCTAAAAGCAAAAATATGTGTGTTTGTATTGCAACTGTGCAACTGTGATAAATGGATTTAAAAGTCTTCTCATCAATAAGGTGTCTGCCTGTCCATTGCTGACATTACATTTTTAGTTTATTCTGTTTTAGTTGACCAGTGATGCCAATAATAAATTTACAGCTAAAATTGGCTAGAAGTAGGTTTTTGACTAAATTTTGTTTTATCTTAAAGAACTGGATCATTGAAGAAATAGTTTCATCTTTCATATGCTTTAGATTAAAATGAACATTGTATGTATTGGATAGAGACTGACTTGGAATCAGGGGGATGATAAAAGTTTTATTGTTAAGAGAAGAAAAAGTGTGAGGAGGATCTAATAGTAGCCCTCCAGTACCTCAAGGGAGGTTATTAAGAAGGCAGAATCAGGCCCTTTATGGAGCTGTTTCGTAGAAACATAAATTCAAACAGGGGAGTTTCCTACCCTGACATAACGTTTTCACTGTGAAGGTGGTCTAGCGTTGGAGCAGGTTGTCCAGAGATAAGGGGAAATCTCTCTATTCAGAGGTTTTTAAGACCTAAGTGGACAAAGCCCTGTGCAACCAGTTCAGCATTTGGTGCCAGTCTTCTTTTGAGCAGATGATTTGGCTTCAGTCCCCTAAATTATTCTGTGATTCTATGCATAATAATTTTAATAGGTTCTGCTATGTATATGTAAAAGTTGATTTATCTCCTATGGTTATTGGGTGTGCTGCATTGGGTTGTGTAGGATAAAGTGTGACTTCAGGATTTGTGTTTCCTTATTTTCTAGAAACAACATTATCCTGAGATAGCAGAATCTGATGAAGTTAAGGGTAAAGGCTCGGAACTTAACAGAAAAGTTAGGCAAGTTGCACTAACAATTGAGAAGAAAGAAGGAAGGAAACAAATAAAGGTACATTTCTTTAAGAATTTCAGAAGTTTTATATTTATTTTTTAAAAATAAAGTAATTTCTGTTATGGTTGTCAGATCTGCTTTGGATGGTAGGAATATCTTGCTCTTTTTACCTTTGTTACAAGTCCTTTTTGTTATCTTAGTAATATTTTCAGTATTACTCTGGACATAATTTCTCACTGGTCACTCCTGTCATAAGTGTTTCTCTTGTTTGAAATAATACTCGTACTACCTGAGTCTACAGAAAGATGACACTAGCGTGCCCAAATAACACAAAATATCCATGTTAAAGTTTAATTCCCAGCTGGGGGGGTGTGTCTGTAAAATAACATGTTTCCTTGATGGTAGGAAATCATCTTTACTACTCTTATGAATTAGTTTCTGCTTTGTTAGCGCCCTGTGGCAATTCTCAGAGGAGTCTGGTGGTACAGAGGAAAGTGTGGAAATTTGCAGGTGGATATGAGGTTATCAGCAATGTCATGGGATCACAGAAGCATCACAAGCTTAAATTCTTGGGGAGCTGCACCCTTAGAAGCATGATCTTATTAAGATATTTTCATACTGCTTTCTGTTGATGTTTACGCTGCAATAGTATTTAGAAATGCTTCCCACCTTTATCTGGGCAGGATGTTAGTATGCACTTTACTGCTCTGATCCATGACAAGCATGCTCAGGTGCTTAGTGTTCTTTATGGTAGACAGTAAATTTGTATTCTCCATCAATTTCAGCATTTGTCAAGTCCTGCCTGTTAAGGAGTGTTTCTTGGCAAGATCTCTTGCCAGTGCTGCTTCATGTGCAGAGGCTATGTCTCGTTTCAAAGTGGAGTTCGTGATGTTACTGCTTAAGCTCATTACATCTTGCTAATCTGAAAAAAGACACGTGTTTCTTTCTGTGCGATACTGTCACAGCTAGGCTCAAGAATGATGGCCTGCACTGATGCTACTGTTTTTTTATTTTAAAAAGTATGGGAATATGGGAAGATCAGGTCTTCCTTCTAGACTGAGTGCTCTAGAAATGAAAGATTTCAGATCATCAAATTCAATCTCTGCATATCCTTAATTTTTAACCTCTACTCAAAAAGAAAAACAAAACTATTGGCAGTGACTTTTGACCTAATTAATTAATTTAAATTTCTTGACTCAAGACTATATTTTACTTGAAGTTTATGTTCATGGATATAGAAATAATTAATTTCAGCTATATTTTGTAAACTCTTTTGTTTTTCTAGGAACAGTTTCACTACATCCATAGCAAATCCATCCTTGATTTAATGAGCTTTTAAATAGAGTGTGCATAACCTGATTTTGCTGCTATGTTTTCTGAAACCAGCTATTTAATTCTTTTAGCTCTAACAAAAATTTAATTGTAGTAAATAAGTGTCCAGGTAACTGACTTTTAAAATATCCATTCAGGGATTTACACTTGCGTTTAACACTGCTGGTCATAACATCCTTAAATATTAAACTCTAATGAAATACCTGTGGAATAATTTTATCCACAAAATAACTAACATAAGTAGGTTTTATTTTTAGGTTGTTACAGATGCTCCAATAATGAAGAGGAGATGGCAAGAATGTAAGTGTGTTCAGTGGGACGTAAATTGTACTGTTTCTAATTTTTTTTAAACTCCCTTTGATCTAAATCACCATGATTTAAGGGCAGACTGAAAGATATGGTCAGTAATTGTGTGTGTGTTGTGTTCTAAGCTGCATTTTGTATAGTTTATATTGAAAACTTGATGGATGAACAAGTTCTTCCATGGGCAACATAACTTCAGAGGTCTGCTTTTTATGGCTTTGTTCTCTCTCCCTCCCTCCTTCCATCCCAGTCCCTCTTGCTTCCCAGGATCCTTCACCTGCAGTTTCCTTTTATCTGGTAACTGCTGTAGTCTCTGCAGTGCCAACTACTCATGAGTGTTTTGGTGAACTGGGCTAAAGGAGCAGGTTAGAGCTCCATGTGTGTGTTTAATTTGAAGTCCAGAAAGCCAGATGGAATTATTAAAGTACAGCTATAGCTCTTCTCTGTGGAAGAAGACTTTCTGTTTTAGTAGCCATTGATACTCACAAAATGGTAGGAACATGGTATTTGTAAGACCTCTCCACCCAGTTTAATCTTTCAAAACTCATTGTAGTACAATGTCATCCAGATGGACAGACAGTACAGTTGCATACCACTTTAGCAAAAGGCTAAAAATTGCTACAAGACTCTCAGACCTGCATGAAAAAATAAAAATTTGAATTAAATCTAATGTACTTAAAGTACATTATATAATATATAATATACATTAAACAAGATATAAGTACATTACTTAAAACTAATGTACTTCTATTAGTATGTATGTGGGGTCTTAAAATAGCTCTGTAGAACTAATGGTCTAGATTAGCAGTGTCATTCTCTGAAGAGGAAAGATATCCGTTCTGAGTCTAGGAAAGTGTTTTGAAATAAGTTAAATCCTATTCAAATTACATTTTTTGACTGTAACATATTGGTTAATGTGTCTAATTTTGCACATGGCTATGTGCTATTGTACTGTATTTATAATTTTTATATCTTTTAAGAAATTTATGCATGTAATTATAACTAGGATATAAAATATTTAAGACTTTGTTATTAATTTGTAGTTCATATTTAATATTATGTCACATATAATGCTTCTAAAATTATTCTCAATGTTTGTAACTAATAGTACACAGAAACAGAGGTAGTTGAAATTGAACTGCAGTTTTAGAGCCTTCCTCTATCAAGATAATTTCTGTTGTGCTACATTTCAAGCGTGTTTTTTGTTTAGATCCTAATGCAGATGACAGCTCTTCAAAAGCTAAAGTTCAGCATGTGGATATGTCACTTAGTAATGAAGAAAAAACAGATTGTAAAAATAAGGATGGAAAAATGCCAGACCCTATTCAAGGTAAGAGAAAAATTATTTCTTTTATTAATTTCTTCTAGCTTTCACCAATGTATGAATTATTTACTCTGTATGTGCCTGTTTATAGCTTTTATAGTTATGCTGTGCTATAGAAGGTGAATTTGTGCAGTGTGTGGATGGGTTTGGGGTCAGTGGCAGAGGAAAGAAGAATCCCAGTGTTTGCGAGAAAACCGGCCAGTGTTACTTAACGTTGCTGGATACTTTTGACATAAGCAAGACAAGACTCATAAATAGAAATTTTTACTATGTGTATTTTTGGGGGAAGGGGCACAGACTTTGGCATGCAGGCAGTCCTTCTTACAGGATGTAAGAACATCTTAAGATGTAAGACACATTCCAAGTGTTGGGGGGAAAATATGGGAATAGCTGCATGCCAGACTGTTTTGTTTAGTGCACAAGAAGAATTAAAAAAAGAAATAGATTGGATAGATTATTTTTTAACAACATCTAAAATATTTCACTAAGGCTTATTTTCTTGAAAACAAAACCAGAATTAAATATAGAAATCAGTGAGCACCATGTAACTGAAGAAACATCAGAAGTTGCTGCTCGGTTGTAGACTTAATGTCAAAGGTGAGATTCGGGTTTTGTCTAAGTGCATTAGAATTATTCAGATATTTCTAATCAGAAATACGAACTTGTGTTTCATGGCTGAACTAAATCTTTCATTTTTAGGTTCAGTTTTTATTTTATTTCTTCACAAGATACTTTACCTTGCTTTCACCTTCAGGTTTTAATGATGTTATCTTTAAAAAAATTCTAAGCAAAGAATACTTTTTAATTTAAAATATTGGAAAACCATTACTAAATATACTGGTTTTCTTGTTTTAGATGAAAAGAATGTTCAAGAGGAGCAGGAGAAAAGTCAGAAAGAACAGGCAAAACCAGATGAGAAGGTTGAACCTAATAAGGCTAGTGAAAGCAGCAAAGGCAACAAGGCTGAAGAAGGCAGCAAAGGCAACAACTCAGAAAAGTAAAACAAATAAAATTCCAACACCCTCATAAAACAAACCCCTTTAAATTTACTCAAATGAAAACATTGTAGATTATAACTGTCTATGCTGGATTTGCATAGAGTGTGCTGTGAGGAAGGCAGGCATGCTGTAGTAGTAAAATCCTTGCCTTCTGCTCAGCTGTAAACTTGTCTCATCCACAGAAAAGCTGGTGTATGTACAGTGACCTCGGATTTTGCTCTACATGCAAATAATTGTTATATTTAACTGTGTTATCCTTAAGGCATAATCCTCATGTATTCCAAGTTCAAAAATAATGTTCCCTCGTAGTTTAAAGAACCCTGTTACGAGTTCATGTCAGATAATTGGGGTGGTACATGAACTGATTTTAGAAGGAAAAGGTAATCAGTAAATAGTTGTAACAACTGGGGTTCACCTTTACAAAAGGTTTCATGGAGAAACAAAGTATTGTGTGTAGTTCTAAAATGGTGAAGCTGCATGCTGTTTTTAAACATCTTTATTAATAACAGTATTGTGAGTTTAGTTTGAACTATCAGCCTTTGTGTGAGGGGCATATCTCCAACATCAGTTATCTCTGTGCAACACCAGGAACTGCAGAAAGCATTCCTTAAGGGATGCACACACATCAACCCAAACAAGACTTTTGTTCCAGCAATTAGTTCTGTGGTTTTGCTCTAATTACATTCTCTTGGAATATTTCTTGACTTTAAACCAGTGGTATCTCTCCCAGACATGGAGGGCTACCATCTTTGGCTTGTTTACTGTTACCCAGTAAAAGGAGAAATTTTCCTGTTCCTGAAATGTCTTTCTGTAGGACTTCCGCCTCTCTACGGGGCAACCATTAAGGAAAAGGAATATTTGAAACCAGATTCAAGTGCAGGTTTACAGATTTTTGTGTTCATTTGTCTGGCTTTCAAATAATTAACTGTTCTTAATCTGGAGAATGAACTAGTTCATGAAAACATCAAAAATAAGGAACTAGTAAAAGTTCAGATACCCACATCTGTAAATGCTGCTGTCTGTTTCTACCTGACATTGATGCTCATTGTGCAGTCCTGTACATTAAGTTTTAAGAACAGCATCCTTTGGAAAATCACTTAGCGTTGTTCAATTAATTCAGTTGTTCAGGTAGATCCTGGGTAACTATGAGCAGCCAGGTGTTTCAGCGAGAGACTGATTTGGTAGTTGGTTACTAAATCAGGATTTCAGCTTGGTCCTTTTTATTTTTGTGAGAGGTGTGAACTCGATATATAGTTCCTTAAAAGGAGTAAGATCAGAGTCTTATTGACAGCAAGCAGCCAAATCATGCTCCCACTTAAAAGATTCTGCAATATCAGTCTGAGAATTTCAATTACTCTTAATTCTTTGTTAGAGTTCATTAAACATATCATCTGCTTTTGCTACACTTGTGATTCCTAAGAAAGATTTCAGGAAAGAGGATGGCTTAGGTTTGGCAGTGACATGGTTTTGGTTCATTTAAAAACAACTCTCTGCACTGGTTCCTGGGCTTGCAAAGGGATGGAATGCATATAAAGTAGTTGTAGTGCAAATACGGTTTAGTAACTTCTAGCCATATGAATCTTTGTGTGCTCAGTATCTCTGTGGCTATATTATAAAATACTTATTTTTATACCTAAATTTTTGTAAAGGCAAATTTTTGAAGTGCTGATAAAAATACTGTAGTTAGGGGCCTTGCCTTTCTGCAATGCATGTAGAAACCTCACAGCTTTTACTAACAATGTCAAACGTTTTCTTATTTCTGGGTTTTAGAACTTACGTAGTAGCTAACTACACTAAAACCCCCTCATAAATAATTTTTATGATGGTATCTGGGACCACGGGGATATCTGCAAGGAAATAATGTCTTTCAGAGTGTGTCAGAACTACTGTAGTAGTAGAGTGTTAGGAATTTAAACTTGTGTAGCCAGTCAATAACTGATAGTAATTTTTATCATAGATCAATCAACTGTATACTGTTTTATTTTTTTGTTTGTTTATTCTGTCTTAAGGTGTGAGACCCATCAACAACCGCAGGAGGAAAAGAAGGAAGTTGAGGTGAGTATTTTTCTGTCAATGGGTTGCTCCAGTTTACAATTAGTTGGGAAAATAATTACTTTAATATATGATTGGCAATGGTGTTTGCTTTTGCTTAATCGAATTAATTATATCATTGACAGTAAATTAGCTATAAGTTACTACGCAAAACTACTCAGAACAAGGTTTTTTTCCTACTTTGTCATGAAAACACATGTACACGTTTCATACAAACACACACAATTAGAGCAAGAATTTAACATAATCATCATAATAATAATAATTACTACTTAATTTTAGTTATAGTTACTGCACATAATAGATCTCTGGACTTTTTTTTTTTTAAATGTTAAACAGCAAGAATTTACAGCAAATCCTGAAGAGTTCACTAGTCAAGATGAACTGCTGGGTTATTTGGTGAGTGTTAAAAATCTTACCTAGCAATGTAATTTTTTGGAAAAAAAAACACAAAAAAAGCAAAAATCACAGAATTACTGAGTTAAAAATGTAAATTTGCTGTTCATATCATGGAATAATTCCAGTTGTTCAATATTTATCCATACTTTATACTTCTTTAACTGTGAAAATTAATACGCTCAGCTTTTTCATTAAAATAATTATATTTCCTTTATTACATGATAGCAGAGATACTCTTGCCCAGTTTAATCTTCTTTTTCCATATTGTTTTTGACAAGATTGTCTTTAAATGTAACTTGTGCAAACCAGGAGAGATAAATACTATTAGTGTTAAAAATACAATGTAATCCCTGTTATTCTGTCACATATGAATCACAGAATCACAGAACGTTAGGGATTGGAAGGGACCTCAAAAGATCATCCAGTCCAATCCCCCTGCCGGAGCAGAAACACCTAGATGAGGTTGCACAGGAAGGCGTCCAGGCGTGTTTTGAATGTCTCCAGAGAAGGAGACTCCACAACCTCTATGGGCAGCCTGGTCCAGTGCTCTGTCACCCTCACTGAGAAGAAGTTTCTTCTCAAATTTAAGTGGAACCTCCTGTGTTCCAGTTTGTGTCCATTACCCCTTGTCCTATCATTGTTTGTCACCGAGAAGAGCCTGGCTCCATCCTCGTGACACTCGCCCTTTTATATATTTTTAAACATGAATGAGGTCTCCCCTCAGTCTCCTCTTCTGCAAACTAAAGAGACCCAGCTCCCTCAGCCGCTCCTCATAAGGGAGATGCTCCACTCCTTTAATCATCTTTGTAGCCCTACGCTGGACTCTCTCCAGCAGTTCCTTGTCCTTCTTGAACTGAGGGGCCCAGAACTGGACACAATATTCCAGATGCGGTCTCACCAGGGCAGAGTAGAGGGGAACGAGAACCTCTCTCGACCTACTCACCACCCCCCTCCTGATACACCCCAGGATGCCATTGGCCTTCTTGGCCACAAGGGCACAGTGCTGGCTCATGGTCATCCTGCTGTCCACCAGGACCCCCAGGTCCCTTTCCCCTACGCTGCTCTCCAACAGGTCAGTCCCCAATTTATACTGGAACCTGGGGTTGTTCCTGCCCAGATGCAGGACTCTGCACTTTCCCTTGTTATATTTCATTAAATTCTTCCCTGCCCAACTCTCCAGCCTGTCCAGATCTCGCTGGATGGCAGCACAGCCCTCTGGCGTGTCAGCCACTCCTCCCAGCTTGGTGTCATCAGCAAACTTGCTATGAACTTAATTCTAGTTTTTTATTACCTTTTTCCATTGTCTGGAGTGTTAAAGGTGTCTGTTTCTAATCCAGAAGACTTTGAATTATTGGGACAGACCTGCAGTTCAGTTACATTGTGTCCAGTGGAAGCATTTTCAGCAGAACTTTATCAGTGCAGACAAGAGGATGACGCATGCAGCTCTGTGAGGGCTGTTAGCACTAGAGCTTGCTCCCCTACTAGAGCTTCAAAGTTTTAAAGACTGCTTTTTCCTTAGGCTTTTTGGGAAGAAGGCGGCAAGTGGCATATATTTTTAAGTTCAGTAGTGTTCTGGCTTTTTGCTACTTTCTAGAGAAATGGGTTGTGACTATGTTGCCTCAGGGAAGTTGTACACGTTCATTTCTATGCAGGTATCTTGGGAAGACATCAAAATACTTAAGGAAAAGCATTTTCCTCTATGTATTTCTAAGGATATGTTTGGGTTGTACATTTTCAAAGGACTGTATCGGGTAACTGCACCTCCTTCTGATAGGATTGCACCCATTCCATTGCACCCCTCCCCACCCTCAATTTATGGGATGAAAAGTGAAAACTTTTTTTGCTTTGTAACTTCAGCCATGTCTGACAGAAGGATAAAGACATAAAAAATGAGGTTCCTGCAGGTTTTGTTTATACATGGTGATACTTTAATCTTTCAGAGGGAAAGTTTTTATATTGTGTGTTGTTTTCTTTTTCTTTTTTTTTTTCCTAGCAAAGTTTTGAGATACTGAATGAAGATGATGCGTCTTTTATCCTAAAAGTGACACAGACTCTTACAGACGCACTGGTGGAATATCGTCAGCAGGCTGCATCTAAAAAAGTAATGTGGATTTTGGTTTGGTTTGGTTTTGCAAATCCGTAGATTACTGTCATCATACACTTTTATTATTACAGATAGTTTAACAGAATTGATGTGAAGACTGTATTGCAAGTTTTGGCCATTAAATACTTGATTTTTTTGTAGTTATGATTAGGATAAATTTACAGCTTTTATGTTGAAGTCTTAAAACTTTCTGTTCAAAGGTGCATTTTTTTTTAAGAGGACCTAAAAATCATGTTGTCTCTTACTCCCCATGCTTTTCCTTACATCTAATTTTTTTCTGCTATTTTTGCCACTTTTCAATTCTAACAAGCTTTTCCTACCTCCACTGACCTCCCTGACACTCTTGTTCCATATCCCATTTCCTTTCCCAGCCTTCACTTCACTCACCATGTAATCAAACGTTGTTGTCATTAATTTTCTTCCTTACAGAACTTTTTTTTTTTTGGTCCTACTCTTTGGACTGTTCCCTTTGAGGTCTCTTTCTTCCCACACTCCTAGAAACCCAGTTTTTCCAGAGAGCTGCTATTACTTTTGACTGAGTTGCCTTTCCATAGGCATAGTATGGAGGTGTTCTTCGAGTTACTTTGAGGCTGATGTTGTTGCCACTTGCATTCCCTATACCTCCAGTTTACATTCTGCTATGCCATAATTTCCACAGTTTCCACACTTGGAATGATTTATCATTCATTGCCCTCATTGCCAACAGGGATGGTTGGAACTTTTGCTGGTGATCCATTCAACATACTTGCCATAGAAAACGTTATTCCTTATTCCTCCCAGCATTTCTTTGAGAATTGTCAGTGTTGAACAGACTTCTCATTTACCACAACATCAAATCCTACTGCTACAGCTATTTAACTACTTTTTTATTTAAACACTGAGTTTAAGTGGATAATACGAAATGTGGGTAAGTAAAGCCAAAATCGTTAGAGAGAATCACAGTGCTGACACTTCAAGAGAAACAAAGCTTTGTGTTTGGTTGGTTTGGGGTTTGGTGGTGGTGATGTTGTTTTTTACCTTCAAAAGCCTTTCTTAATTCAGGGCTTTATTAAAAAGTTGATCTTTTTTCCCCATATTCCATCTATTGCTTTCTTTCTCCCCCAAAGGCAGTATGTCTCCACAATAAATTCCATGCCTGTGGTTCTCACTAATTATTTACTGCTTTTTACTTCCTCATTAAGCTTACTTTCACCTTATTCGTGTTGGATTTTTTCCATACAGGATTTTCTTGTTTTATACATACGGAAAGAGGGCAAAATCTGAAGTTACAAAACAATCAAGTTCTAACTGAAGTAACTTCTAACTTACTAGTTGTAGAAAAAGACTTTGTTTTGTATTCTAAACTGTGATCTTTCAACTGGTATATTTTTAACTAAATCTTTTATTCTGAGTGTAAAACGGTTCCTTTTTAGACGTGACAGGTTAAGAACTGGGCTCTATAAGTATCACTTCTTGGCCTAACAGATAGAGATACCGTGACCAGCTATATGATTTTCAAAGAAATATTTGATTTTACAGATTTGGTAGCAGAAATACTGGTCTTTTATTTGGTTTGTGATCATAAAAAAATATAGAAGTTTGTCATTTAAAGAGCTGTCTTGTTGAAATTCTGAACGCAACTTATTTTCAAACTTGTAGGACATCATAGAGACTGAATATAATGGAGCAGCAGCGTTGGAACATGCCACAGAACAGTCTGATCTGACTTCAGCAGATATCAGTGACTCTGATACTGGTAATGTTAGCATTGTAATCTTTAATGTGCTTTGATCTTAGCACTGAACCTTGCATAGGTTTTAGTAAGCTTTTTTTCCCCCTGCTTCTGTAAAAGCAGAGTTTAGGAGCAAAACAAAGCCAAGGTCAAGTAGTGTAAACTAATAGTTAAGGGATTTTTTTTCCCATCCTCTACAAAAAGAGCAGATTATTGAAAAACATTCATCCTACTTAACTTAAGGATCTGAGGAAAACTTGAAATAGTTATGGCTCTGCCTTTCCTCTGGCCAGGGGCAACTGTTTCTAAGGAGACTTTCAAAGTTTAACTGCCCCCTTCCCCCCCCCCCATTTCTTTCCTTTCTTGTCTGAGAAAATGCTTAGTGCAGGTCTAGTCCAATCAAAATGCTAGTGGAAACTACACTTTGTAGAAGATGGAAAATTCTCTTTAATGCCTGAATATTGCAGCTATGTGGCCTCAGTACTTCTGGTTATTTTTTTCAAAGAATCTTGGATTTCTTTGAGGTAATTTCCTTCTTGATATAAACAAATGGTTATTTTTCTCAAACTTAGGAAGTACAATCCTATGCTTGGAGAAGAAAAATACCCAGAATACGAGTCAAGCTATTTTGGGTTTTGTGTTTTGTTTGGGTTTGGTTTTTTTCTGTGTGGTGCAAATCTCCTCTTTTTTTTTTCCCCCTAGGAAGCTTAGCTTTTGAAAATCTCAATTAATACAATGCTAATAACAAAAATTGCAATGACCTACAATATATGAGACTTGGAACTCCTAGTTCCTTTTGCAAGCATAATGGAGATAGCTTTCACCCACCTCCCTACCATTATTTCTTCAGGATTTTCTGTAAATGGAAAGTATTCCTGACTCTCGGTTGTATGAAAATGTAGCAAAGTCAGATGTGAACCTTAACAGCAACGCTGCTGTGCCAGACTGCAAAAGCTTTTTTTTAAAAGCCCTATTTAAAGAAATAAGTAAGGAAAACTTCAGAATCTTCTCTTACTGAAAAACAGTATTTCTCTTCTCTAAGACTATTCAAGCAGCCGATCAGCAAAGCAGTCCTTATCCGTAAATGAAGAAGATGAACCCCAGAACTTTACAACTGGGTCTTCGGAAGCAGCATATGAGAACAACATCACTGCTGAATTTTTGAACAGTGTAAGAAATATGAACGTTGAGGAAGTTACTGCTACTTTACACAAAATAGCAGCAGCAAATCCATCTTTCAGAGGTAATTCACTTATACATGAATACACACGCACACATATTTATAAATATACTTAACATAATTTTGTTAGCTCTGCGAAATACTAAGGACTATATGGGTCAAAGAACTTTGAGGTATTAAGGAAGGCTGAATAGACTTTTTCCCCCTGTCTTAGTGTAAGCAGTACTCGGCAACAACTAAAACATCAGTGTCTTAGCAACATTATTTTCATCCTAAATCCAAAACACAGCATTATAGCAGCTACTAGGAAAAAAATTAACTCTATCCCAGCCAAAACCAGGACAAACCTGAAAATGTGTGGGTGGAAAATGTTCTCTTCTGTGTATGTTTCTCTTTTTTTAAGGTTTTGTTGTGTTTTAAACACAGCTGCTTGCTCACTGCTCCCCCCACCCTCCTGCATCTGTACAGGGAAGAGAATAGGAAGAACAAAAGTGAGAAAACTCGTGGGTCATGATAAAGACAGTTTAATAAGTGAAGGGAAGGGGTGAGGGAGAAAAGCAATGCAAAGACAATCCCTCAACACTTCCCACATGCAGACTGACGTCCAGCCAGTATCTGAGCAATGGCCATCTTGGAAGCCAACCCCATTCCCTCACCTCCCCAGTTTCTATTGCTGCACATGAGCTACAAAATATCCCTTTGGTGAGTTTGGGTCAGTTGTCCCAGCTGTGTCCTCTACCAGTCTTTTCCCCATCCCTCACTGTGAGGGTGCAGTGTGGGAAAGAGAAAGCCTTGATGCTGTGCAGGCGTCCTTCAGCAATAGCCAAAACACTGGTGTGTTATCAACACTCTTTTGGCCACAAATCCAAAACACAGTACAGTATAGGCTGCTATGAAGAAATTTAACTCCATCCCAGCCAAAAGCAGTACAGGCTTCCAGGTGATCTTTGAAACTGCCAGCTTCTGTTGGACAGGTGAATAGAATCTGTTTAGAAAAACAAAGTAGGAATTAGTGGGCACCCGGAAAAATACGATCCACTTAGAGCGGTTAGGGGGGAATGAATATGGCTTTTGTGATAAGAAATATTTCCTTACAGACTTTTTGGAGTTGTCTGAAAGGGGTCAGCAAAGGTGTCTTGTAAAGGTGATCCAGTTCATACAGTCTATTTGGAATTCCAAGAAGCTTTTGATAGCCTTATCAGAGGCTTTTAAGGGAACCAACTGACTGGGGGGAAAAAAGGGAAATCCTTGTATAGTTTAAATAGTAAACTGACAATGAGCAAATGAGCAGTTACTTTTCATAATGAAAAAAGGTTCCAGTAGAGAACTGTGGGCCTGTGCTTAAGACTTGTGATGTTCAGTATCTTCATGAATGAGCTGGGAAAAGGGATGAATATCTGGATGACAAAAGTTTGTCAAATTCAAAACAGGTAAAAGTGTTTGATGAATTTCAAAAGCTCCTCATTAGATCAGTGGAAATACCAACTTATCACTCAGAAGAATGCATCAAATACAAGGAATTAAGGAAAGAATGAAAAGCGAGATGGGAGTCATCATTTTATGCTATTGCATAAAATCATGCTTTGCTTGTACCTGGTATAGGGCATGTATTTCTGTTTCTGCTACTTCAGATAAAGGACTTTATTGCTGCAAAAGGTTTAGAGAAGGCAACAAAATACGGAAATATCTTCCGTATAAGAAGCAGTAGAAGGGTAGGACTGTTTTTGGCCTAGGAAAGAGATGACTGAGATATAACAGACATCTATAAAATCATGAGTGAATGGAGATGACAGACAGGATTCTATGATTTCCTATCTCTTTTCATCCATAAACTTGGAGTACTGTGGTAGTCCAACTTCAAAATGGATAAAAAGAGATGGTTCTTCATGCAGTAGTTGGTGGATGATCTATGGAACTCCTAGCAAAAGGATATTGTGGATACAGAAATACTACCTGTGTCCTTGTCTGCGCTGTCTGGGCCAGCCTAGACAAGTGCTTGGAAGAGGGCTACTGAAAAGTTTGCTGTATCAGACCTGGAAAGTTTCCTGAGCTGAAGATGATCTGAGATTGGAAGAACATAGTATAGTGATAAACGTAGTGATAAAATCAAGCACTTCTGGTCATGCTTTCCTGATTATCAACTGCAGATCTTTGAGAGTTGCAGGCAGAGTAGAGGGGCAAGAGGGCCTGGTCTCCTTTAACTGCACCAGTTCATAGCAGTGTACAGTTACAAGCACAAACTGATTCTTAACAGTTATGGTATTTTTCATTTAATAAGAAAAGATCCAAACTCATGTCAGCATCTACATGTTTCAGTATAACTTGTGCTTTGAAATGTATTTTATCATCAAACCACTTATTTTCTGTTTTGTTTCTTTGATTGTTTCCCTTTAACTAAGGAATTGACATTCCAAATGTTGTAAGGATCCTGACTGAAAGCGGAACTCTGAGATGACCAAGCAATGGCAGCACACAGTGACATGGTAGTTAATGGAGTTAATATAGCAATGTTTACTTTCTGTAAGTTGTTTGTTTTATGTAATATGAACTCAATGTAGCTGATTTTACTATGTTCAAATTTTGTACAGTGTTATTTTAATTAAATTAATAACTTGGCTTTGAGATTCTTGTTATTTATTTCTCCATAGAGCTGAAATTTGTATATTTGTGGAAAGGTTGCAGTGCTTGTGTTCTTTCTTTCCGTATTAAAACATACTTTTAAAACAGGTAGCTTGTTTTTCTAAGTGTCTTTAAATACTGTACATTGGCAGCCTGATCTTTTCTTATTGTTGGCTCTTCTTCAAAGAGTTACCAACAGAATGAACTACTGCAGTCAGCAGTACAAAATGATCCTACAACAAATACTTGTAAGTTATTCCCTGTGGCTGCTGGGCCTGACTCAAAAGCTATTGTTATCAAAAATCCCTTCCCATGTAAGGTTTATGAATAGGTTTCCACATAATCTTTTTAGAGTAAAGATTAAAAATAATAATAAAAAGTCAGTGCTGTCAGTCTAGCTCTGAGTTGAGAAGTTCCTGGGTTATAGGCAATTTAGGGAGCTTAGGAGGTTGGAAGCTTTAGCAAAGTCAGCAGAGGTTGGCGATGCTTGCAAATTCAGGGATGTGTCCTGAGAGATTTAACCAGGCTGTGGGTAAGAGGCACTGATGTGGTAGGAAAAGTACCTTTTGTCTTCTCTTATCCCACCACTGTCAGAATGAAATGAAAGCTGGCTTATACTGTCCTTCAATTCAGGCTCCTTCAATATGAACTTTTTTCCCAACTGAAGTAGTAGTGGTTTTGACTGAATGTAAAGCTCTGTATATTAACGACTACTACCTTTGTGGGACGATGAAAAATGTTTTGAATTACTACAAATTGGGGAAAAAAATAAAAAATTGTGTCATTGAAATGTGCTTCCTGCTTGTGATGTTGGGTAGCATTCAGTGGTTCTAATTAAAGCTCTTCAGCTTTGCAGCCAAGCGCTGGTATAATGTAGACATGCTGGGGCCAGATGGTAAGCGAACCTTTTAATGTTAACTTACATTTCTTTTTGGAGATCTGGATGGAATTGAGAATCCTCATCCTGAGGGTTTCACATCTTCATATCATGGAATGCGAGATGCTGTAAAAGTAAGAAAGCGAGCAGCAACAAAATTGGTCAGTTTTGTTCTTTGAACTGACTCAGGAATGAAAACAGGTTAATGGCAATTAAATACATTTAAACACAAAACACTGCTTTAAAGAAATTGTGAAAAATTTCCAGAATGCCTCTAAATATGTTCTTGGCAGAAGCAGAGATGGGACCAGAGCTCTTGCAGCTCATTTGCTCTATCATAGGGACAATGTTAATGCCTTCTTAATGAAGATGAACTTAATCAGTAAAAACATTTTTCAGTTGATAGGAAATTCTGAATTTTGTTAGAATTAGAATATAGAATAGAGAAAATAAAAATTTTAGAATTTAGGTAGAATAGAGAAAATAAAAATAGAAACATCTTTTTGTTTGTTTGCTTTTCTGACATGCAGTACATTCCATTATTTAAAATAATACAATCAGAAAGTTCAGCTGTTGTAAATGGCCATCTCTGGGACAGCTGCTTTTTTCTCTTACTGTGAAATACTTCCTAGTGGAAGTAAAGTTTAAGTTGAAATTACTTGGATTTGAGGTTGGCTTGGGTTTTTTTTTTCCCTTGGGTGCAAGGGGAGCATGCTGGAAATGGAAAGACCTCTGAACCTATAGCACATTGATTTATAGTGGCTTGAATGTTATGCTGCAGAGTGCTGCTGTACTTCTCAAAGACACAAGAAAACTGAACTGCACAAGAACCATGAAGTGTCTGGAAATGTTTTCTCAGAGAATGTCTAACATGTTCTATTCAGTTGTGCAATTGTCTCCCCCTTAAAACTTCTTTTTCTGGTGCAAATAGAGGCTGCAAAAAAATTACATTATTTTGTTCTTGTGTCTGCCTGCGCTTTGTGATGGCTTGGTATATTCTTAGACTAATGGAAAACTGTATGTTTGCTCCAAAACAGTTTGTAAGGGTAATGTTTTACTTGTGCCAGAATTTTAAAGTAAGAAAAAAAGGCATTCTCTTCCCTAACGATGCTTAAGTGATGTTGCTGACTATATTTAATATATGTTTTAATTGTTTCTCATAGCGACAGCACGGCAGACACCTGGGGTAACTGGAGAATTAATGGAATTAAAACTTGCACAAAAGCAAGAAAAATAAAACCAAGAGAGAACAAATTTTTCTTTCAGCTTTACCTTAGTTTTACACATTTTACTCGGAGACCAGAGAGCTTCAGGAAAGTGATCTCTTGCAAAAAACATGCAGAACTTGTACTACTCCTCTTAGAAGGCAGAAAGTGGAAAGGAGAAAGGTATTCACAGATGACTTGATAGGAAATGAAGAATTCTGAATGTGCAATAGAAGACTTACTGTCTGGAGTAAATCGTGATGGTCTCTGGTGTAGGCAGCTATGGACACATCCTCCGCTTGTGTTGCTTCATGCCTCTTCTAGCTTCGATTCTGGTGAATTTGATTGAGGTGTCAGTGTTCAAAATTATATAGCATGCCTGATGGCCTGATACCGTATGTGAAACCTGAAATGCTGATGCTGGCTCTGCATGGCCTTCACTGACATTCTTCTATCTTCTAAATGTTTTCAAACTCTGTAATTGTTGGTATTTGTTATTAACGAATTCTTGTTGGAGGAAATAAGATACAAGTGAAGAGCTAAAGTAGCTGGGCTCAAAGGAAGCATGGAAGTGATCAGCCAGGTAATCAGAACTATGTAATTCGTGCTGTGATGGGGCGCCGACATCTTAAAAAACGCCGTTGGAGGACCTGTTCTCGCCACCCTGCTCGACGCAGAAGCCCTCGGGGCCGCCCCCCCTGCAGGTGGCGCCAGCGCCCCGGACGGGGCGGGAAAGGAGGGCGCTCCTTCTCGCGGAAAAGGGGAGGTGGGGGCCGCGCTGTGGTTGTCGCCGCTCACGTGGGCGGCCGTTTCCGGGCAGGATCTCG
>NW_010189561.1:8257-22011 GCF_000695765.1 Mesitornis unicolor | reverse complement strand
AACAAAAGCAACCCGACACCACCTGGCAGCCCAACCACAAAACTCAGCCACTGATATTCCACCCTTCTCCCTGCTACACCTGCAGTCACAACAATCTTGAATGGCACAGCTGAAAAGTCTTAAGAAAACTGTAACAATTCTCAGCTACAAATGTCAAAAGCATTGCCAAAAAGAGGTGTAGTACAAACAATCAGAAAGCCGTTTTCCTCTCAAACCTAAAAGGAAAAGCTTTACTAAGCAAAGTACATTCATTATATTTAGTGCACACCAGGACAGAAGCATTTGACAGCCTGGCATGAAAAGGCAGAAGAACCTTTTGCAGCTGGAAGAACAGCATAAGGAAAATAGATTTACTCAACTACTTCAGTGCAGTCAATGCATCCCTAGTTTCAAGGTAATCTGTCCCACACACCAAGGGACTACTTTTGAAGGGGAACCTGTCAGAAAAAGGGCAACTGCTGCCATCTCGCGGGAGGCCTGTATCCTGGCTGCAGAAACCCAAGGCCTGTTGCCCCCCGCCACTTACCGCTTGTAGGCTGAATGGTCATTCTTCACGCTACACTTCATATTTTTCAGCTCATCCAGTACCGCAAACATGTTGATGAATTTGCCCAGCGTGATCAGATAAGCTTCAGACACAAAGTCTTTCCTCCTTTCCGCGTGGCACAAGCGTCTCACCTCCCCACAGAATCGTTCAATTGCATTTCTCTAATGGGGGGGAAAAATGAAAGGAGTAAAAGCCATGAAGTTTCCAGGGAAAAAAGGGTTCAGCGCACAACTGGAACTGGTCTAATGAAAAGCACCACTGAAGCAGAAAAATGCTTAAAGCATGCCAGGCTAACAAGGCATCAGCACAGACTTTTCCAGCTCCACCTCTGTGTATTTGCTGTGTGCTACAAGCATCACTGGTGCTTTCAGCCACAGAGTTTGCCTGGCACAAGGGGCACAAAGGTTCCTCTTTGCAGACTGAAGTCATAAAAGTTTTAAATCCTTTTGAAACAACTGATTTCACTTTCTTTAGTAAGAAAGTGCATATGCATTAAAAGGCAAATTACAGGTATATTCTCTTAAAACAACAAGAACTCCGCAGCACACTGATTAACAGCAGTACATGCTAACTTGCAAAATCATCCTGCCATGTGTTAATTCGAGGGCTTATTTCCAACCGCACATCAGGGCCATTTGATATGGAGATTGCAACTACAAAAAAAGACAGCAATTTCAGATGTAGAGGAATCTGTTCTGAGTTTAGAGCAGTAATCTTGAACAAAAGGAGACTGTTCATAGTCTGTAAGATTCACCAGTTGCGGAAGATGACAGGAAATATTACATTTCATTCAGACTCCTCTTCCTGTGTGCTCCAGGGCTCAAGTGCTCAAGCTGCTCTGGCTATCTCCAAATAATGCCTGGAAACATCCTCAGTCCATTGAACCAAAGGGCAGGCTGCCAGCACGGAAGAAGGCGGCAAGACAGAGGGCTATTCTCCAGTGCTGGCATAGCTGGGGCGGCTGGCAGGTCACAACAACTGGGTCAGCTTGCCCCAATTAGGGATTTCTGTAGCTAAGCTGCACCTGCTGCTCTGGTGTCCAGACTCGTGGATCCCTCACTCGCCAGCAAATAGTTTCTGTGCTGAGATGCTTTTATGTATATATTTGAAACATTATATTTCTCTTTTTTTTTTTTTCCCTTTCTCAAGTGCTGGAACTGTCCCCATGTGCTATGAGGGACCATATGTAATTACCTTCAATTTTATGCTGGAAGTCTTAATGGAGATTGTCTGAGGTTTTTAAGATAGGCATTAGAAATTCTGCCCTTCTGAGAGACAATATGGTTTTTTGGTTTTGTTTTAGTTGTTTGGTTTTTTTTTCCTAAGTATGATGACTAGGTTCAGTATCTGACCATATGATATTAAGCATACAAAATGGGAATATAAAAAATACAAGCCTACTAGTACATTTTGTTTCCATTCCTTTTACCTGAAAATACATAAAATTCATCAGTTTTGTGACTTCTGGCTCCAGAACTTCCACAGTTTTCTCATAAATTTCTACTCTGTTAGGCTGCTCATTGCACTTGACCTGAAAAAAATAAAAGACATAATTACACTTGGAACTTTTCTTGATAAAGCCTCAGAAACTAAGATGCTCACTGACACCTTGAGAAATTGTATTATCAGCCTAGAGAGACAAACTGAAGGCACAAACTGCCAGTTTTGGTAATTTTATGTTCATCTTCTAAGATTAACAGTGTGTGTTTAAAAAAAAATAATTCCAAAGTTTTTCTCTCTATTACCTTACAGCAAATAATTTACTTTTCAAACACCTCTGTATGGCTAGAAGAATATTCTTCTCACTTGCTGAAAGTCATGCACTAAAATAAGGCCAGAACCAGAAATTAAAACAGATTACTTGTTTTCCACTCCATTTAAACCAGAGTATAAGCCTCCCTTGCATTTCAGTACAAAAATAATTGCCTTGCAAACTCCTTATAAAGCAGGCAGGTGTCAGCTCACGGTTGTAATTTTGTTCAGTTTCCTGATGTATCTGAATATTCTTCCCATCCCACCCCTGTACAACCATTCCCAGACACTTCAGGCAGTCTGTGGACTTATCACCTACTCATAGGGTTTTAATTTGCACACAGATGAACAAAACACTGTGCAGCTCTGATGTTCAGAAAATTACTACCTAGGGGGTCTAGATATTTAAATGTTTAATCTGAATTGTAATTATTACATGCTATGCCACCTGTTAAACATGTTATGAACTTAAGTATCCATTCTCTGGAATCAAATTAATTAATTTTTTACCACAAACGGATCTGACAATCAAAGATTTAGAGCACATTATGTTTGAACCAATTAGTAAGATAAACCCACAAGGTATTGCTATAGCTCCATTATTAAAAAAGAAAAAAAAAAAAAAAGAAACCAACTGGTCCCCAAGTGCTAAAAAGCTCCATCCATGCAACTCCACACCGAAACAAGACAGAAGTTCACATGATGCATGACAGTTTAATTTCCATCCTTTACCTGAGGTATGGCTCTTGAGCAGCTTCTCCATGTGTATAACATGACTGCATATTCCTGACCCTCTTCTAGCATTTCATTCTGTAAAACACTCAGCATAATTAGGCATTGCAATACAAAAGGGTTAAATTCACTTGTCTTCCGTCATTCCAAAAACCTTGTCCAAACAAATCTATTTCTCTTATCAGAATGTGTATGTACAAACGCAAATATATTGCAAGCTGAATGATACATCATACAGCATGTAAAACAGTATTACCATAATTCATAGGCTCAGCTGGCATATTGCATGTATTAGAGCTGACAGCTGACCAGCTACTGGTGTCCAGCTTGGCTATAATCCAACAACTAAGAAAAAAAAATTTGATTATTCTCAGTCATCTGTTTTAGCACCCAACCTAATTCCGAGAAAATTTGCATCATCATCTTCATACCACGTAAGCCAAAAAACACCTACCAGATCACTAATCAACAACTGCAGCAATTATGCCTATCTAGAAACAAAAATTACCATCTCCACAGATCAGATTGGTTTTTGTGTTGTTCTTTCTTCCCAAAAGTAAAGACACTGTGATCTTTAAATACAAATGATACTCTGAAGGGGGCTGTGTGTTTGTTTTTAAATTCAGGCACTGAAGGTGGAATGATCAAGGATGAAAGAGTCAACACATGCAGAGCAATATCCTTCTTCACATCTCAAAGGAGAGGGGCTACAACATCTAAACAATCAAAACAGGTTAAGGAGTTGCCAGATAATTTTAAGAGTAGATTGGCATAAGTTTACATAATTTTTAGTAGCACGTAATCAGGTGCTTAACCTGTCCATTCCACTGTTTGTGAATTGGCTTCTAAAATTACAGGACATATTATTCCTCATTTTCCAAGAGTGCCATGGAACAACTACAAGTTCAGTACAGAGCAGCGTTTGAAGCCTACAAGTTTCTTTGTATTCCAAAACAGCAACACTGTCGGCAGAGATGGATGGAGTTACTAGTGTGAAGTCTTACATTGTGGAACTGTTAAAAGCCACACAAAAGCATTCCAATAAGCCACTAACATACACACTCCACAGTGAGGAAGCCAACAAAAACCCTTCAACACCACTAAACTGACAAAGACGTACTGAAAATTTGGGAAGACGGAAGGAAATTTTTGACTCAAGTTACAGCAGCTACCTGTCAACACAACCAACTCATCTCAGAATACTGGACAAATGCACAATGAAAGCAAGAAACTTTTGAGCAACACTGGTTGATCAAGAAGACCGACCATTTTAAAATTATCAAGAAGTACATATAAGAAAAAGGAAAAGCCACACACTTTTCATCTCACTGCCTCCTGGATGTGTTTTAGGTACTGGTTTGTGGTTTTCTGTGACCACAATTCTTACAAAGAAATGCAAGAAGATATGCTTCTCTCCTTTTATTCCAAGCTAACACAAAGTATGTATCTGAACATCTACTTACCATGCTTGAATGGACTGTAGCTTGCTCAATGTATCTTGCAATGCCAGTGACAAATGCATTTCTGTCTTCAAAATTAGTGTTGAAGTTTGGCTGCAGAAAAAGCAAAATGCAGAAAGTAACCCTTGACAGGGGAAAGAATTTTTATATATATTGCAAAGATAAGCACACATTGGCTTTATTTTGTTTTGTTTTTTTAAAGCATGTACTGTTTTTCTTAACAGCAATGGGAAATGAAAAAACCTCTTTCTCCTATAATGACAACACACCTGGTAAAGCAGAGATGATGGCGGGGGTTCAATACACGGTTGCTGATCTGGCAATGGTAATTCTTCCAAGAGGTCCACATTGGACAAGGCATCCTCCAGTGTTACTTGAGCAGTCATTTTGCACCTGGATAAAAAATACATACACGCATACAGATATGTATACACACAATTTTTAATATGTCATTATATACACAGAAAACAAACGAGTAATACAAAGAGTAGGAAACTATTTCTGTTGTGGGAAATGTGCAACTTCCCTTCAACCATAACGGAAGGGAAACAGTCAAACTGAAACCCAGCTGGTTTTAGCACACAAGTTTAAAAAAGACTTTCAGGACTAACATCCTCACTTTTATGAGTTGAGAAATTTCTCTTCCCCCATGGCTGCACACCAGAAATATACAAAAAATAGAGGAAATTATGACCTCTAATGCACAGTAAAGGGAGGAAGACTAACTACATAACCTTCTCTGGTTTAATTAGAAGGAAAGGTATTCCATGGTCTGCTTCAGTTACAATAAGCACAGAAAAATCCTGTACCAAGGGTCACCCGTGCCACATGCAGCACAGGAGTGAGCAGATCTCGCCACAGCTTTGCCGAAAGCTCACCACAAGAGAGACAGGACGGGCTGGCCACCCCACCACTCAGTGCGCTCTAATGGCTGGGCAGAAAAACCTCACTTTCTCTTACCTAATTATGGTCCTGGGGAAAGCCCCACAGAAGCAGCATCTTTACCTCCAAGGAAGGGCTCAGCTGACAAAAAAAAAACAACCCAAAACCCAAAGCAAAGGGAAGGAAGCAGTCAGAAGTGAGTGACTTATCTACCTTCAGAGGCCAACCCTGAGTCCCAACCCATTGCTGCAAAGCTAACACACCACGTAAAGAGAGAGCTTGCTGACAACTTTAAACAACCACCATCAGAAAGGTCCATGGGCCTTTCACCTCTTGAAACCCCTGGCCAAACCTTGCTTCAAGCCTGAGCATATGGCTTTTCATTAATATAAACAAATAAATAAACACTCATATTATGCAATATGTGATCTCTGCCGAAAAACGAGAAAGGACCGGACTGGCAGGAGTGCTGGCTGGTAGACCTGTGCCAGGACACTTGCCCAACACCTGCCTACACCCAGCTCAAACTCCTTCCCAAGAACCACAGTTATTTTTGAATTAGACATTAGCAAAACCCGCAGCCTCCTCCCTTCAATAAATAAACAAATGCCAAAAGAAATGCACATCTGGGCAAAAGTCCTGTAAGGAGGTCAGACTCGCAACACTTTTACCCTAAAGGAAACAGAACAGAGTTGCTAAGCAAACAGGGCATTTCAAATAAACAGTATTTTAATTTTCAGTCTGAGTATCTCTAGATCAAGCTTTAGCTAAAAAAGAAAATAACAGATTACTTAAGGTATTTAACTGAGGCTCCTTCCAACTTAAAACTTTTCCTCTTAGCTTATCTATCAAAGCAGAAACTCCTGGCTGAGCAGCTGTCCCAGGATGTGCTCTCAGTTGGGACCGATGGGCCCACAACCCTCTCCCCCACTGTACTGCAGGACAAACTGCCTCGAAGTGCTAGCTCCAAGAAAGCACAACAGGGAAATGGTACAAAAACCTGCTCCATCGGTGCTCCAAAAACCACAGCCAAAACAGCTGCTACACCCCCCAAAAAAGCTGCTCTTAGCCATGTAAAGGGGAGCCGTCATTGAAATAAGCAAGAAAAGTATCAACACCCTCTACTCAATGCACACATCTTCCTTCTCTTCCTAAAACATGGTCCATCGATGACTCAGGTCCCTACTGCAGGAGACAGACAGGCAACCACAAAAACCATGCTTCTGACTTGTGTTATCTCAGCACTACAAGCAAATATTCTGAAGATATGGCCCTTAACCTCTGGATGAGTCATTTCAGAAAGGACATCTGGATGCTTTTGGCCTTAATATTTACAATTACACAGGGGTTATCCCCCAGCATCAGCTTTCCTTGTTCAGACTATCAGACATTAGACTATCTGTGGATTCTTTTTTAACACTGGGAAAATAATTTAAAAATAGAAACCACAGCAAACCCAAAATCCCACCTTGCTTACACTGCCGTCTATTTAATAGCACACACCTGGGAAACCCTGTTACCAGGCCAGAGGCACAAGCTCGGAAACAAAAGCTCCCTGCTGCCCTCTGGGTTGTGAAAAAGAATATGGGAAGGCACATTTTTCCAAGCCTTTTGACACAATTTTCCAAAAACAGATCAGCATTTTTTGAACGGGGAAAACATAAGCAATTGGGCACAGACTGTTACAAAAGCCTTTGTGTTTTAAGGTCGCTCGCTGACAGCCCTTCTTTGTAATTTTGCCAAAAGCTATCTGGTGTTTCACTGGCCACATTCAACGCTTCTGCTCTCCAGCCTTTTACTCTGGTACCTAGCATGAAATGAAAGAGGAAGCAGCTCCTTCCCCCCAGCTTTGACACATTTGCAGATGTTGAGAGGTCACGATTCACCCTTCCCCTCTGCCACCTGAAAAACGAGCAGCAGAGGTTTGGCAATGGTGGTGGCGAGGGGACATCGGAGCGTGGTCACACTCACACCATGTTAGCCATGAGACAGTGCTCCACAGCCAGGTGACACCACCAAATGGTCCTTGCCACCTCCTCGCCTGATGTGGAAGCCCTGGGACCAGGACAGAAAAGATTTCCTTGATGTTTAGAGGTTTATCCCCTTTCTTTTCTGTTTCTAATGTACAATGATGGAAGGCTGGCAAAACCAATTCAGAAAGATTGATTTAAGAAAACTAAAACTCCCAGGACACAAAATTGGATAGTTTTGCCTCCAGTCATTCACTATGAGTTCACCTCACACTGAGGTGAAATTACTGGGCAGGAGAGCTAATACTTTAACAGTCTCCTTTTTGGCAGAGAACATAAGAAACTTCAAAGTCCTACTTAAAAAATTCAGAAGCTGCAGTCTGATTAGGTGTTTACCTAAATGAGAACACATTAAAATGCTGTAGTCGTTCTGATAAATATACTGGTAAATTTATCCAAGCTGTAAGAATTATTTTCATACTAAATTCTTACAAAGTTGTGTTTTCAGCTTTGTACCTATCTGAGATTTTCTAGGATGGATTTTCTCATATAGAGGACATGCAAGATTTATTTCTGAAATAATCCTCTTTTTATTATCTTTGTATCAGGACCCATCAGTACAGCAGTAAAGTCAAAATGCACTCCAAGAACACGTTTTCTTGGAAGTACACGAGTTTAATTAAGAAACAACATCTTCTCTCCAGCAGAGAGAATCACATATGCCATCATGCTGTTTTGCTAAATTTTGGTGTTTGATGAGCACAACCAGCTTTCTAAGTAGGAGATAGCAGCATCTGTGCCGATTCTCAGCTCCTTTTTCTGGATTTCAAAGCAAAAAAAATGCTATCTCCTAGCACAGACAAGCTTCAGCCTTACACTGCCAAGTCCTATCACGTCCAAGGAGCAGAGGTATCAATCACAGGGTCTTTAGAGAAACTTTGAGTGTGTTACTGCAAGGTCACTGACTAGCTTAAATTAAGATATTCTTCTTTTTCTTCAGTTGTGGAAGAGATGAGCCCTGGCTGGGCCTGCTCTGCTCAGAAAAGCTGGTGCTGCAGAGAAGCTCACTGAGCTGCTACCACATTTTGCCCACAGGAATAACCAAACAAAACAGGCACCAGACATTGAAGTTCCCTTAGCATTTTTTACTTTTCCATTTAACTTCAGAGCTAGCTTCTTATTGAAATATATTCAAAAGATTTGCCAGTCTTTTTTAAATGTCATAATTCTGTACTGCTGTTCACAGCCATGTAGTGCCCTGCTTACAACATTGCTCTAGTATTCAGTGGAGATGAGAGTCAACCCTAACAGAGGCACCATTTCCACATTTCTATCCTTGCAGAATAATGTGGAAGTCTTTGCAAAAGATCCATATTCTTAATTCCAAGCATATCACAAAATGCCCAGCACGGATCTCTCAGCCTTGCTCCTTTAGGCCTCCTGGAGCTTCAAGATAAAAATATGAACAGGAAAAAAAATATAAACAGGAGCAAATTATGGTGAAAAGTCTTTTGGACAAAGAAAAAAACAAACAGAAAAGTGACAATAATTATAATATTAAATAATAATAATAAAGGAAAGGACTGAGAAAGCAGAGAGAAAAAGCATTAATTTGATAACCACTGCAAGAGAGAGGACTGCTGTAACACTGTTCGGCTCTCAAGCTCAAAGTTAAAAAAGTTCCCCCAAATTCTAGGGAGTTAAATAGTTCAAGAAAAACTTTTGAATTCATAAGATTTCTTCCAGTGACAGAGTTAAGCAGGTCAGATTATTTATCAAAGAGAAGATCAAAAGATAACTCAAGCGTTCAGTCTATAAATAGCTAAAACAGGAAAATGATGCTTGACAACAAGAGATAGTTCTTATACATGCTCAGCAACAGCATATGCAATACAACTGATGTAACTTGCAGCTAGCAACCAAGTTTTAAAAAAAAACAAATACAGGTAAAGCAAATGAAGTTAGGTAGCTGTAGGCTTCTAGAGACCTTGTTATAAACACAGAAATTACCACGCAGCTCCCTCTTTAGCTTCTACTACAATCCTTTGGCCAAGACTTCCCTAAAATGGTCTCTAATGGCCTTAAGAACATATCCAGCTGAGCTTTAAAAAGACATCAATTCCCAACAGAAAGTTCAACCTCAAATCACTGGGTTTGATGATATCTACTTACAAATGAAAAAGAAAGCCTTTCGTCACAAAAATTATCAGATGAAATTCTATGGCTTTGTTAGACAAGATCAGGAGATGATGAGGATGGCATCATGTTATCACAAAACATTTTTTTAAAAATTAAAAGGGATATTAAGTATCTTGGAAACATACAGAGAAAGAACAGGAAGTAACCCTCTCTAAGGTATTAGTACATATACCATTTAAATTACTTGCAAACTGGCATTATCCCCTGGACTAAGATTTTCAAGTGACCACTCCCACAGAAAACAGATAAATAGTATCATCTAGTCCTTAGGTTAAAGGAAAAAAAAAACCCAACTAACCAAAGAAAACAAGTGGAGAGCATCAAGCTACACACATGGAGGAAGGTGCAGCAGCCAACCTCACCACCCAGGGCACTTGAGCCGATAAGGTGGACAAAGGCTCATCTCATTTAGGCAATAGCTCAGCTGTTCATGAACAGTGATTTCCTTTTATAATTAACTTCTGATAAAAAAAGTATGAAAGAGACAATAACATAGAGGACTTGCACTTTTTTTCAGCTTAACTTCAACTGAATCACCAGAATGTCCCCAGTAGTCTGGGAGTAAAACAAGTCTTTGCTCAGCTGGGTTCAGCTGGGTCCTCAAGCTGCCCTGGCATGAAGGGCTGAAGCAAGCTGGTCATGGTAGATGAAAAAGTGATGGATGACATAACTTTCCTCCACTCATTCATCCCACTTTTTGGATGGACTCTGAAAACGGGTGCTGAGAAATGAGGCGCATTACCTCTGCTCCTGAACAAACAGCCAGCTGAATAGTAGCCACAGCAGAGCAAACCAGTGTCCAGTTCTGGGTCCCTCAGTTCAAGAAGGACAGGGAATTGCTTGAAAGAGTCCAGCGCAGAGCCACAGAGATGATGGAGGGAGTGGAGCATCTCCCTTATGAGGAGCGGCTGAGGGAGCTGGGTCTCTAGCTTGGAGAAGAGGAGACTGAGGGGAGACCTCATTCATGTTTAACAATTTGTAAAGGGAGAGTGTCAGGAGGAAGGAGTCAGGTCCTTCTCTATGATATCCAATGAAAAGACAAGGGGCAATGGGAGCAAGCTGGAGCATAGAAGGTTCAACCTGAACATAAGGAAAAACTTTTTTACTGTGAGAGTAACAGAGCACTGGACCAGGCTGCCCAGAGAGGTTGTGGAGTCTCCTTCTCTGGAGACATTCAAAACCCACCTGGACACGTTCCTGTGTGACCTAGTCTAGGTGATCCTGCTCTGGCAAGGGGGTTGGACTAGATGATCTTTCAAGGTCCCTTCCAGCTCCTAACATTGTGATTCTGCGAAGCCCCCCTTGAGGTCCTATCCTCTTCAAAGCAGCCCACCCATCACTTCTCTCTCTCTTTTGACAGATCCCCTCCCTCCCTGCTCCAAACACACACACCACCACCTCTGGCCACATTTGGCAGGGCAGGTGAGAAGAGCTGAATGGGCAAAGAGTTGAGCCATGCTGAATCTCAGGGTGAGAAGAGTCTGAGAAGTAGCACACAGAGTGTTAAGCACTGAAATTATCATAAGCTCTTCATTTTTACAAACCATGTAAGTCAGACCACAGAGACTCATTTACTTCACCACTCTTGGACACCAGTATACTAAATACACATCTCAAAAAACAAAATTAAGAAATTCTCCAAAGCTTATATTTTCAGTCATTTAACCATGAGCTGCAAGCAAACTTAAAAGTTAAAAAGAAGCGTGAATCCATTCAAAATGCAGATAGTTCACTTCAAACTGCATGAAACAGTTCAGGAAAAACATATCCGATGGCTACCACTACTGCAGGGCAAGTTCTTACGGCTGGAGAGGAGAGGTCTGGAGAGGAGAGGTCGGGGCCTCCAGTCACAAAAGGCTAGATCAGCATTTGGGGCTGCAGCTGGCAGCCAGTGGCCCCAGGCCATGTTCTGAGCTGGGATCAGCAAAGCCTGGCTCGCTCAAGAGCAGTTTCTCTCTCTTTCTCCAGTGCAGAAGTTACCACAGTTGTGTTCAGCAATGTGGCAGAGGAACTGCACAAGTAGGGCAAGAAGAGACGCTGCAGTGCACCCCAACTCCTGCAGCACCCAGTGCTATGGCAGCTCTTGGCACTAGCCTAAATCCCACATCAATAAAATACACGCAAATATTATTAGTGTGAGAATACAGCCCAAGAAAGCAGAGATGTTTTGGGATATTCAGGGAACTGGGTTTGGTAAGGCCATGCTCTATGTAATCCAAAAATATCTCAAACATTAAAATCTGTAACTGAAAAAATTACTTCTTATTTAAAAAAAAGCAACAAAACAAACAAAAAGAAACAAACAAACAAAAACAACCCCAAAACTGGAGAAGTCTCATGCCAAGGAGTGAGATAATTAAGGTGGAGTTTAAACATCTAAGAAAATTTTGCTGTATTACTCAAGTTCAAGAATATTTTATGACTTCACAGATGAGAACACTGTTTAATTTGACTGAAAACAGGTGTTGGGAAGGGATAGCCCATGCCTTTTTGCAGTGCGCTGGATACATTTATTCATTTTGCATTTATCTATGATTTTATGAAATAAATGCATTTTATCTTTAAGTACTCATACATGTTCCCAGTCTCAAAATAAAACAAAGAGGAAGTCTGTCTGCACTTTAAACAGTGCTGCCTTTGACACTGCCTCTCTTCTTTCCTAAGTCTGCAAAAGCATCTCTGAATCTTAAATTAAAATAAAATCCCAGGCCTGGCACATACACCCCAAATTACAATTGCCGTACAATCCACGAATTGAAACGTGTATCTACTCGAGTTGTTTTGCATTTTTAAAATAGGCATAAATAAATCAAACCTTACCCTACTTTACAGGAGAGGATATCGTGACAAAAATCAGGAAAAATCGACGTACAGCAGTTAAAGAAGGGGAAAAGCAGCATATCCTTCAAAAAGGAAGAACAAAGGCATTCAGCAGTCCATGCACAGAAGGAGAGAAATTAAAATAGGGATAAACTTAAAAAGATGATTGAATGCCCTGTTGAACAGGGGTCTATGGGACCAAAATCAGTGAACTCCATGGGAACTAAGAACAACATTCCCACAAGAAAAGGCTTGGTCTACACAGCAGTTGAAGTTAAGTTTTGTCCCCATAGCAACACAACATTTTCAGGTTCCTTCTGTTCCCTCGTGTCATTCTTCTATGTTACTGGCTTGCAGAAAATCAATTAAATTATTTTTCTATGAAGATTTTCTATTCAATTTTCTATTAAAGAGTTAATTAAATAATTTTCCTATGAAGATTCAATATTCTGCGTAATGTTCCCACCCAAGTTAAACCATGAGACTCTGATCACAAAAGAACCTTGTGAAGGGACGAGCTAACAAAAGGAATGGATTTTCCCTTCCAAGAACAGCACATTACTATAATACTCACTTTTCTTTCAAACCTCCAAGATCTCTCTCAAAAATTCCTTTTCAGTTCTACTTTAATTAAACTTCAAAAGCCTCAGCTGTTCAACTGCATACCTATCAATTCAAACTGAGCAGATAACATTTCAACAGACTGATAATTAAAGTGCTTCAGAGAACAGCAATCCGCTGGATCTTCTCCTTGAATGCTCTTTTTTCAGTGCTCTGGACGGCACAGTCTGCCTTTTTGCCAAGGGGATCAGCGTAAGATGTTCCTTTCGGGACTGCAGCGCCTCTTGGTTCCTAAGCAACAGATTTGCATAAGCTGAAGGAGCAAAGGAAAATGCTTTTCACATCATTTACTGGCCTGCCTGATTAAAGTAAAAGACAGAAGAAAGCAAACAGCAGCTGACAGTCCTTTGTGCAACAGATGTGACATACTGATAAGCTTTCAAAAATATGTCTGTGACTGGCACAAAAAAGGCTGAATAGATGCAAAAGGGAAAACAAGAATTCCCAGTGTTGAGTGATCCCATCCCAGCACCACAGCAATTCTCAAAAGAATGGCCACGCAATGGAAATTATTAATTTAGTATTAGACTCCTACAGAGCAGCCTGGCCCACATTAACTGCTTGGCCTCGCCATTGGAGGGGTACAGGGGACGAAGCAGGCTTCCAAGAGCAGGCACAGATTTGGAGGAAAACATAATGCTAAAACACAGAAAATCTCTCTTTAGGAAAATCTCAACTTCCCAAACTTAAAGCACTTTGTGTTGTCAGATGTGAATTTTTCACACAACCTTCATTAAGGCAGCCTGCATTGCTACCGGTCCAGCTTCTGTC
>NW_010189561.1:0-8226 GCF_000695765.1 Mesitornis unicolor | reverse complement strand
AAACATGTGACATGTTATTCTCTTCTCTGTCCACAAGCAACAACCACGCTGTGACTGTGCAACCAAGGTTCAAGCACTCAGGGATACACCAGTCTTATCACCTCGGACACAGAACTCTGTGCAGCACCAGATACTCCGGTAAACCATGGCAGCACCATTTATGCAACCTAAAAGCCACGCTTTCATGAGTCAGTACTGCTCCTCCCTCCCTCCCACCCCACAATCAAGGTCAGGACACCACTGCTAACGATGCTGTCATGGCTTGCTGACACACTGACCACCAGCACTCAGATGACAATCGGTCACACCTGTCAACTACAGGCGTTCCCTTCCAATGTCCTGGACGAATTCAAGCACATTTCCAATGACAGGAAGGCCTGACACTACTATCCTCACAACAGGTTATGAACGGGAACTCCCAGGCTCTTTGGACAAAGCCTAGATCCAGACTTGTAAGCCAGGGTGAGACAGAACCACCTTCCTGATGCCTGCCACCAGGGTCAGCTCTACCAGCTACTCCCTTTTAAAGCATCAATAAGAAAACTCTCCCATAACTAGAGACCATCATGCAACCCCAGCACTCCCATATCATAGCACAAGGCTGGAGTCACTGTATTCTTGTCAGCAAGTTAGCACAAGAGTGGGTTTAGTTTTTCCAGCAGTAGCTCATGGGTTAGTACACAGAAACTCTACAGCAGTACCTGCAGCAGGTGATGCAGTAAGTACTCACCAGGTATTTTGACAGGCAGCCTGGCAAGTACTTTGAAGCTTTGGAGGAGAGATAAAACAACCTAATGATGAAACATAGGGTCAAATGCTATCTCCATGTAGGAATCTCAAGTGTAGTGTGATTTACACATTCCAAAAAGGAGAAACTGATTCTGCTTGTTGCCACTTGTTTTATTTGAGAATCCATTACCATGATATGGGAGAAGCTCAACTCTAAAAAGTTTGCTCCAAAGGCATCCCACACATGTGAACAAGGAGGGAGGGCTTGGTGCTGCAGCTTCGTCCACAGCACGCAACTCCCTCTGCAATGGCACCTGTGCTACAAGACTTCACAGCGGGGCTGTGCTTGGTTTGTTTTATCTGTGTACCTAAGCCTGACGTCCAAGATATAAGTTGCCAACATAAAATCAAATTTAAAAATCTGCTCTTGATCTCAGTCATCTGCTATGGCTGAGAGGGCTTGTGTTGATTTACTAATTAATTCTTACCATTTTTTTTTCCATGATCACTCAGAATACTAACTCAGCTCTGTATCAGTCCTAAACCTACACATATATTAAAAGCACTTCCACAGTAATTGGCCTCTCTTCGGGCTGGAATGAAGTTAAAAAGGTTTAACTGCTGTCTCACTCTAGGTTAGGTGTGCCAAGATCTGTTTTGCTACACTTACTTGCCTCACACCTTTAACACTCCCAGTACTACATCTTTGAGTTGTACCAACCACAATTTAACGTTTTGCTCAACCCTCAACTTCCAGTTCTTGCTTTTTATTGCTTCTTGACTAACTCCTTCCCCTTCTCTTTTTCATGTTCTTTTCCTCTCACCGAGTTCACTCCTCCCTTTCCCTGTTGTTTAATCTCCTCTTCTGGTTTTGCTGCTTTGGCCATTTTGCTGTGCTGCGCCTCCCGCAGCTGTCCCCAACACGCATTTCTTCCATACTTCTGTTGCCAATTCCTCCTGCTGCTGCAGGGGTGTGCTAGGAAGCAATGCTGCACAGCACTGACAGCGTGTTATGAAAAGGACTCTCATTTCTTAGCAAGGAGAAGATTCTCAATGTACGGGTGGTGCAAAGAACAAGGAAGCAGCAAGGGCAGTAAATATCCCCCTAAAAAAGAGGGGAAAGCACATGTGCTCGGGGTTAACCCAGCACTGCTCAGACACAGTACCTTTCATCCTGCAGAAAGACTATTGTCACAGATTGCTCATGCCTATTCAATTTGGGTTTAGTCGGTTGTTCTGTGTACTTGGCATGGGGGAGGTCTGCTGTTACTTTAATAAAAAAAAGGTGCAGCTGTGTGCATATGCTGAAAGGAGCAGTAGCTGAGCATCAGCCTGTCACTTTAGAGGCAAGAGAGATGAGCTACAAAGATCAAGAAAGAGACAAAAGCCTGGAGTCTTCAGATTTCAATCTAAGCGATAATGCAACCCCTCAGCTTAGAGACAAACTGTTTCTTTAAGCATGTGACTTCTTAAACTCTACTTTCATTTCACAACACTGGAGAAATGAAGAAGAAAACATGGTTTTCTCAGAGGAGAGTGCAACAGCACTCTCTTCTTGAGCCCATTTTCAGACATGGTTGCTCCAGGGCCAGTCTCACATCTGCTGGGGGAGCCGGTCTGGTCAGGCAGCAGCCCCTGCCTGCGGGGATGCCACTGGCCACAGCACCACTGGGGACAGTGCCCCAGGGTCAGCACAGCCCCCTGAGGCTCCCTTCCACAGCAGCACCGCATTGTGCATCCAGCTGCATCTTACAGCATATGCCCCTAATGACATGACAGGCATTAATTACATTCAGCAGGTTTTTCCAATGCAAATTTGTAGGTGAAGCTCTGGCTTCGGCACTGATTTATTTTAAGCGTAAAAAGGTGAACAAAGGCTTCAATAAAAATGACTCTTTAAAACACAGGCTGCACATTGTCATTCCCACTCCTTTCCTCTACCCGAAAGTATATATGAAAATCAGCAGTAAAGCTGCCTCAACTTTCGGTAAAGGAAAAAAAAATATATATACTTCTTTAACTGAAAAATAAGTTGAAAGATATTTTAGGCAACTTGGTGCTAGTCATGTTTAAATGTAGCTTTTTATTTAATATCCAACACAGTACAAGAATAATGTACAATTTTGCAAAATAATGTTCTTTAAAAAAAAAAGAACAGGCTTCAGAAGCTGTTAAAAAAAAGGTACCACTACATGCATTCTGGGGAGGAAGGAGGGAAGTCAGGCAAGAAGCAAGCTATAACTTAACAGTTTTCTTAGAAAATTAAGGAAATGCTACAGGACAGGAGGGAGGAGAAAACAGAAATAAGCAAATAGCTTTTAGTTTCTTAAGCTTTCTTTTTCCTCCAAGAAAGCTCACCAACTGTAATATTTTATACTTTCATTTGCATACAATACATGAACATAAATGCCATTTCAGTGAAAATTCATCAAAAGCTTTACTTCTGATAAGCATCCACATCTATCTTGAGCAATGTGTCACGACAGCCTACCTGAACTTTACATTCAGAATGCATAATTCAGCACACTCTGCCTAATGATTTAATACACATCAGTGAAACCACTTAAAATATTACACTACAAGAAGACTATAAATCAAGATCAGGTCTACAGCATTTTTATTTCAGGCCAGTGTCCACATCCCCATCAGAACTAAAGTATATTAAAGTGATGTACAGCAATACCATATTTTTTTTTATCTAGACCATGGCAACAAATCTCTTGTACACCTGTAGTGCACCAAAGCAAGCATCTCCAAAAGCTCCCTGTACCATTTACACAGCTGGAATCACTACCTAGCAAGGCAACTCTTGAGACTCACATCCTAACATAAAATCACAGTGTTGGTTTGAAATCTGAGTGTTTCTAAACCTAAACTCACCATTTAAATTTTATATTTTACTTAATACTTTATTCATTCATACAAACATTACTGAGACTCAGCCCTCCTAATCATTTGTAGAAAGCGTCATCTGATAAGCATAAGCCTGCACGCTAAGATGCCTTTCAGTAGAGGGAGGGGAGAGGTAATGGCATTTTGCTCCAGACAAGTTATTCTTGGCTTTAAAATGTTGCTTGGCCATTCTACTACCTCCTGAAAAGCAGACCTGCAGAAAGCAGCCCCAGACAACATCTGGCCCAAGCATGGAGAAATCATGTTTCACTCCACAGGTAACTGCTGTGTAAACCAGGGGAAAGGGGGCACCACAGCTGCTGCCCTGGCATTTACCTCCAACAGAAGCAAGAACAGAAGCACCAGTTCCACACGTGTTAGTGTCAACCAATTATTTGAAATAAGAAAAGCTTTATTAAAGTTAGTAGGTAGAACCTCTTTCCTGGGGAGGTTGTTCACTTTAAGCTGTGCCTATGCCAGGGCACCTGTCCCAGCAGCAACACTTGCAGAACCAGAACAACCACCCAGCCGTAGGACCACTACGGTCACCTTTATTTCTCTCAGGTTACTGTGAGGAGTTTAATGAGCACCTCCCTGTGGGACTTGGAAGGTTGCAAATCCACACCTAGCAGACCACAGCCAGGTAATTTCCACACAGGGAGTGCCCAGCAAACAGCTCCTTTGGCTGCAAAGGGATTTCCAACCTGAAAAACCTCCCTGAGCTCAGTGCTGCACTAGGCTGTGAGACTGATGCCCCATCCCATTTGAGTCCCTGGCAGCAGGAGCAGAGTGGTAGTGAGATGAAGCCTGTATAGACGGGAAAGGATACAGCAGCACAGCACAAGCACTGCTCCCAGTCATCCCTTGGCAGCAGGGACCATCACCACCCAGCCATGGAGGTCTGGAGAGCTGAGCTCCCCCCTCAGCCAGATCTGCTCTCAGCTCTGCTGCCCACAGCCTTAAAGCACCCCCCCTACAGTGGTCTTTCTCTAGAAAGACTACACAGCTATAAATTCACTTGCTGTCCTGCTGACAGTCAGCCGGAGCTGGCAAATGCCTGACTATTATTTGTCCATACCCATGTTAACCACCGCCCTACTTTTTACCATGAGAAGTCCAAGACTGTCACCTTTCTCTACAATGCACTCATTTACGAATGCATATTCGTACATTTACGAATGCATATGTACAGACATAACAAAGAACAAACAGTACAGACAGACACAGAGAAAAATCTCTAAAGTCCCATGAAGAAAACAAGCTTCAGGGTTTGGGGATTTTTTTTGCCTGTGTGGTTACAAGAGATAAGGAGCTACCCAAAAGACAAGTTATGACATTTTTGGTGCCAAGAGATAGAAATATTATCTGCTATTTTGCACCCTCTGCCTTCCTGTAGCAAGTCTCATCAATGCCTCACACATGAATTTCAGCACTAGAAAGGCAGGTGATGTAGATTAATGGAATTACACTTAAACCACACAAATCAATACACACTCAGTTATCAGTATTAGACAGCAATGTGTACACGAGCCCTACAAACGTCAGCTTTTAAGGGCAGATGTGTAACAAAGAAGAAGCCTAAACTGATGTCTAACTTGAAATATAAGTACCATTACTAAGTTCTCAGTAAGTTTTTGTAGGAATATAGTAATATTTTATATTCTGAGATGTCCTTCTTTCACGTTACTGTGTCAGAGCTGCATACACAGCACAAAAAAAAACCAGAACAAATGCAGGTGGGTTTTATTTGTTATGTATTCCAACAACAGTGTAGCCAAAAACAAACAAAATGCCCTGCAAGAATCAAGTCTGGAGGCCATTTGTAACAAGGTATACCTTTCAAATATAAAGAGTTTCCAAATCTGTTACATTTACTACTCTATCTCTGCCTGATCTAACCAAGAGCACATGCAAATAGAAGTCTGGGACTGCTTAAACTAATCCCATTCCCAAGTGCAGGCATGGATCCACTCGAACCACTTCACTGGCCATTCATGCTTGGTTGGTGTCAAGCAAAGCATCCTTAAGTAAACAAGCCCTTAATTTGGTTCAATATTGCTTATTAAGTTGGGGCTTGCCACAGCAACTACAGCTATTTATAAATACATAAACAACAGAAGTTCAGAAACTTGCACTGTCACTGTTTCAAGAGACGCGAAGTCAATCACACGGCTGAATTCTGATTCACTACAGTGTAAGATGCCACCCAACACTAAAGTTTACTTTGCTTGTTGGTACACTAAAGGAACCACATGAAAAACTTGCCCCAAGAAGGCAGTCTCATTTTGCAGTCATTTCTCTGTCTCGATGCACATATAAAATGTGTGGAAATTACGCTAACATTAACTCTCTCTTGCATAGCTTTGCAAGCAATTCTAGCAGCTTTCAGGCCAAAGGACCAATAAAACTGAACCCAACAAAAGGAGCTTTCTGGGGATTTTTTTTATTCCATCTTTTTGTCCCAACTTTGCAACTTCAATCCAACTGCCCTGAAGCTTCCACCTCAGTGTATCTTGGAAATATTTGATAAACAAAATGAAAAAAAAAAAAGCAAACAGATGATTCTTAGAGTTAGGACAAGATTGTGAAACCTACCCTCAGGAACAAGCCATTTTCCAAAGCACCTCTCTCACAGAATGAATAAACAAAGCACTAACCAAAACTTAAGGAGTGTATTTGACAAACTTCTAACATGAAACAGGTATCTGTTAATTATTTAATCACACTTTAAAGTCTGTGCAATGGGTCAAGAAAATTTGTGGGTTCAACCCCAGGGGCTGATTTCCACCTAAGGCAAACTGAAGAAACAAGAATTTTGTTAACAAAAGCTTTGAAAATTACATCACTAAAGGACTACCAGTTTTTTTAAGTCACTTATACAGGAGTTTAGGACTGAAAAGTCTAGACTGAGGTACATTCCCCTTCTTATAGAGCTTTTTTAAAAGGAACTTATGAATTCACCTCCACTTAGGTTTAAATATTGTGATAACTTAAAACTTCTCACTTAATAATAGGTAACACTGCTGAACACGTTTCAAAGACCACTGTACTTTCCTCACCATGACTCTCAACAGGAACTGAGCAAACTCAAAGTCTGTAAACAAAATGGACAAAGTCTTAACTTCAGCAGGGAAGTTTGGGGCAGTCGGGGGGTGGGGGTCAGGGGTTTGGGAGGGTTTTGTGTATTTTTCAAGATTGAGAGGTTTATTCTCAACATAAATAAATAAATTAGGGGGCAATCTGAAAACGACAAAGTACAACTGAGATAGATCATCAATCACATGGTCCTTTAATATATATCTCCAAGCTGCTGCAGCAAATGTCTACTGCATACATCTTAGAGGGCAAGCTAAGCAAGCTTTGATGATACTGGGACTAAGCCTTCCTGCTGTACCCCAATGCTCTACAGGCTACTTCCAAATTCCTCCTCCTCTTTCCTGGCAGCTCCAGAGATACTTGGCTGCCTGCACCAGCCAGACTTCACAGACCAGTTGTCTGGGAATGCTTAAAGAGCTTTTTGCATTAGACCAGGAGAAACTCCTTGTTTATAAATGCAAAAAGAGTTTTTAAAAAGTAAAAGCAGGACTTACGTAAAGCCAAGAACCAGAACACTGAAGTAAGGACTAGTGATGCATTTTCTAGCATAGTTCAGAAACAGTCTGAGCGTAAAACAGTTTGTGTAAGTGCAGTTAATATAAACATAACCCAAAGATTGCAGAATTGTGTTACGGTATTACTAGAAGTTCCACTTTGAAAAACAAGCTAACCAGCAATACTGTCTGCATACGTGTTCAGTAAGTTTATTATAACAAAGTTATGGTGAATAAGTAACTGGAATGCAATTACAACTGGAGTTGCTCATTAGCCTAAGCTTTCCATTTCCCACAGTTTACAGCAAAGTGTGGTATGACCTTCTAATTAAGGAGAAATTCCTCCAGACAGCTTTCCTCCTCCTCCAGTGTGCGCTCTCCAGCCACCACTTCAGGCAAAGCGGCTGCATCCCACAAAGGCAGCTTCCTCCTGGCAGCCTCCCCGGCACAACCGGACATTTACATGTTTAAGTGCTACTCAAACCTGTCATCAAACGGCACAGGGATGAAAATCCAGGCAATGAGAGCCTGCCAAAGGGCAAAGACGACCAGCAGCAGAGTCGCTGATGAACTGAATACTCACACAGATGAGGTGCATGTTTGTCCTTGTCTGTTTGCCCATCACAGATGAGTACAACAGGCATGCGGTACCAGAGCACCCTCCTGGGGAGTTATGTATTGACATTGCCGCTCTCACTGCAATTATTTTAACTGGATAAAACTCAGCTTCCTCAAGAGGAAGTTACTCTATGTCCCGAGACAGACACGGGACCATCTCAACTGATGACTGGGACGAACTTGCATAGGGCTTCTCATTTTTTTTTTCCATCTAACCTGCTCCTTGACAGCCTCCGCGTTACCGACATACGGGCTACCCCGTGTGAAAAAAAACCTCGCCCCAAGAAGGCGGTCTCCCGTGAGAAAGAACAACAGACCCTACACCCAGAACTGACTAAAAGTGACTTTTAAGTACCGACCCCCGAGGCTTCACACACTGGCGGGGGCCGCCTGAGGG
>NW_010189560.1:0-4787 GCF_000695765.1 Mesitornis unicolor | reverse complement strand
CTGGCCACTTTCCAGTCACTCGTCCCCAAGTGGGTAGAAACACCATCACTCAGAGTGAGGAATAACTGATGCCATGCAGCTCACAGATGACTGAGTTCACACTCAAAGACCCTCGCAGAAGCTCCAGTCCCCAGCCACCTCCCTGGTCCCTTCTCAGAAAGCATTTTGCACTTCTTTAGTGTAAGAATTGATGCTCCTCCAATTCTTACATTAAAACAGCAATATAATGATAATGTTGCCTCCATTTCCTCTTCTGTTTTGTTCTCTTTTCCAGAAGCATGCCCAATTCCAACAGTATCTGTGAGACTTAACAAGGAACATACTACTAATACTGACAAAGCTTTCTGCATCTACCTTTCCTCTTTCTGTTAAGGACAGATAAAATAACAAATGAATTTTGTTCATTGTTATGCACCTCTATTAGTCTTCACAGAACCAATGAAAGGCTGGTGGGTTAGGCTCTATTTTTTTTTAAATAAATGAGATATATGTTGGAGTTAATCATAGATGTTAAAGCCAAGAAAAATCATTAGCTCATATGTCTTCTTTAAACTACACAAGGGTAAACAATGCTTGCCAGGAAAGCAGACAGAAATTAAATATCTACCATTTTCCCATGGGTTCTGTTATTACTATATAACAAGGAACTATGTCTTATTTCGTATCTGAGTTTTCTATGGCATTATATTCCAGCCATTATTTCTTGTTGCTTTTCTCTAAATAAAGAATTTCTGTTTGCTCTTTGTGAGGTTACTTATTTACTCTAACCAAGTCAACCCAGACCTTTTGATAAGCTGAGCAAGTTACAATCTTTTAGTCTCTTTGTAGGTGAGTGACAATGTGAATCAGCATAAACTGACCTGAACTTTACAACAAAATTTATGTCCAGAGATATTCCTATTAGGATAAGATCAATTATCTCAGCAATTACACATAGACAAAACAAATCACATAAATCTCAAATCTGGTGTACTTAGAAAACAACTGTCTTTTTGCATTTTTTTGTGTTTTCACTCGTGCAGGCTGGCCAGTCAGCTTTGGCATGCAGCAGCACATGGAACATTCAGCTGAGTAGAGAGAAGTGGCTGTTGCATGCAGCAAACCCAGGAACCTGATAAAAAAGACAAAGCAAAAGCTAACAGCAAAGACAAGACAATAGAGAATCCTAGCAGAAACAGACATTGGAAGAATCTTGCGCTCGTTTAAAACCCCATTTTCTGGGGGTTGCCAAAACCAAGAGGTACCATGCTCAATCCCTTGTGGCAGGAGTAACCTCTCTTTTTTAACTGCTGAGGATTCATAAAACAAATAATACTCAAGGGAATCATAAGCATTTTGAAAACAATTCTAAGACCCATTATCTTCTAAGCTGGACACAGGAAGGCTGTAACTGAAAGCTTTAAAAGGGAAAGGGAACATAATGTTTGCAGAAAAATAAATGAAGAAAGCCTTAGGAAGAGAAATATTTCCAAAAAGTCCTGCCATGTTTTATGCAGAGAAGGTCAAGATAACTTGATTTTGTAAATGAATAATTTCAAAGTATTCCTGAATTTAGGCCAGTATGTTAAGCAGTGTACATTAATTTGTTAAAGAAGACTGTATAACAAAGGGATCCTTCTGCTTTCCTGCTAGAATTTATTAAGACCTTTACAACAAGAAGATAAAAACTTTGGTTTTGATCTTGCAACATAGTGACAACTAGAGAAAACTTACAAGACTGAACTGAAATTCTGAAACTTCCAGATAAAAAGGTGGTTTTCAGATAGGTGACTTTGCTGAAATAGACTTGTCAATTACAGTAACATTTTTAATTGAAGTGAATCAGATACATATTTTAAGCTGAAGCTATGTCTGACAATGACTGTACGTTTATCCGGTCTCTGTATGTCACTGATTAAATTATTAAAATCAGAAAGAGCTTGAACCCTCACCTCTCCCTCCTAAACCCTCATTTTTTCATACTTTGTACTATACTTTACAGAAAGAGCTTCAGTTTCCACCCCATATCATACAGTCTGAGTGAATAAATTGTGAAATCATAACCAGCTATACAATAAGATGGAACATTTGGACTCAGAGCTTTCTGTCTTAAACAGCTATACTAAAGTAAATAATGATCAGGATCTTTCACATACTACAGTGACAGCATTGCTTCAACAGATTGTGATTTGCAGAACTCCTTGGTACAGCAGGCAACCATTCCTCCGTTCATTTTCATTATCCACTTTCTGGACAGAACTCCTATTTTTTATGTCGATTCCAAAAACCAGAGAAGATGAAGTGGTCTCTGATGTCATGTCCATAATTCATATGACTGTGGAGACAACTACAGGATTAAGGAATGAAATCTTCCAGTAGTTATGAAGAAAGTTTCAAGTGCTCAGTCAGAAATCTGTAAAGGGAAGGTATTTTTATTCCCAAGGACTCAAAGTAAGCTTATCACAGACTCAATCTGCATAAATCCTCAACTATGAGTGTTAGAGGCACCCAAAGTAAACAAATCATTTGCTCCAGGGAGACTAAAGAATTAGGCCTTCCTGGAGCAGTAGATAAATTGGTGATACTGGAAATTCAAGACAATTCTTGAAAACTACCTGAACCTACATTGAACAGGTTGTTTGTTGTGCTACTCAGGTGGAAATTAAACAGAATTATTTGCTATAATGTCATATTCTTAAATTACAGGTTTTCAGCATCAGTCACCAGCTGCCTGACACATGCATGCTACTGAGTATTATTTTTGAACAACAAAAAACCATTGATTACCTGTTCCTGTTAAAAGATAAGTAGGGCAGGATGGATAAAGAAGTAAACACTCCAGAAAAAAAACTATTATCTTGGGTGCAAGTTTCAGAGCTAACCTCTCTGGCCAGAAAGGCACAAAAATACATAAATTAGCTGCCTTTCTTTTGACATAGTTGTCTCCTTTGGGTAGGTGGAATTAAATGATGGCATGAGCAATATAGTGACTCACTGCTACCAAAAGGATGGCCATCTAATTTTTTGTAACAGTTTCAGCGATTAATGACTTTTTGAGGTATCCTATTCAACATACAAATTCAGAAAAAAAATGAACTCATTAAAAAACTCCTAGAGTGCTGTAACGGGCTAGTGAGGTGAACTGGCTTAGTGAACGTAAGGTGGTTGTCAGAGTTGGTGTGAGGTGATTGAAATGTAGAGCCAGAAGAAAAGCCACAGTCCTTCTCAACAAACCAGAGGGGCTCATGGTAGGCAAGGAGGGTTCTTGGGACTGGTTCACCATGGAGCAGAGAAGGCATTGGGGCACCTCACAGCACACTCCAGTGTGTACAGGGAAAGCATAAATGGGATGGGGACAGGCTCTTCCCAGCATTGTCTGGAAGAGGGTGAGAGATAGTGGCATCTCCTGAAACTAGAGAGGTTCACAATGGAGATAAGGACTCAAAACCAAAGTCCCTGCGAGGATCATTAAGCACTGGAGTGGGTCACCCAGGGAGGAAGTGGGATCTCTGGGCCTGGAGGTTTTCAACACCTAAAAGGCCACAACCCAAAGCATAACTGTTGCAAACTTGTGAAGGGATGCTCATTGAAGTCCTGGAAGAGAAAGTATTGCCAGTAGGAAATGTAGCAAAGGTTTCCAAACGTGCAACGGCTTCCATAAGCTGCAACGGTCAGACCACTTTGTGTTTCCTTCAGTTCAGCAGTTCTCACAAACATTGATTAGAACAGAACAGAACGGAATAGAATAGAATAAATCCTTCTACATGTCCTCCTGTCACTGGAGAGAGTCAACAAAAACTCCTAGTTTAATATCACTGGCAAACTTACTAATGTTGCATCCAACTGCCACCTCCAGATCACCAGTTAAAGTGTTGAACAGAACTGGCCCTAGAATTGGGCCCTGAGGCACACACCTGGTGACTGGCCACCAACCAGATGTAGCCTCACTCTCCGCGACCATTCAGTCAGTTCTTTACCCAGCACACTGTGCATCTGCTCATCTCACAGTTGGACAATTTGTCCAGAGGGATGCTGTGAGGGACCAAAAGCCTTACTAAAGACCAGAGAAGCTGTATCTACCACCCTGCCTTCACCCAGTAGGTGAGTGACCTAGTAGAAGCATGTCAGATTAGTTAAGACAGTGCTTTCTCTTTGTGAATCCATATTGACTGTGCCTGATGATTGCATTATCCTTGAAATGTTTTCAGTAGCACCTGGTGTGATCTTCTCCATAATTTTTCCAGGTACTGAGGCTAGACTCTCAGGTCTGTAGGTTTCTGGATCTTTCCTCTTGCCCTTTTTTGTATACTGGAATAACGTTGGCTAGCTTCCAGCCAGAAGGGTTCTGGTCCTGCTGTAACATCTGCTACATGGCCCAGTACTCTGGGATGAATCCCATCTTTACATTCAGCTGTCACAACTGCTCCCTTAAAACTTCTATGAAATTCACTCCCGGACTCTTCAGGGCTCAGGCGTGCCCCTCTGAACCTGTCTACATCACTACAGCTTCCCACTTTACAGCAAGTGCACCGTACACTATTCAGGTAATGAGAATCACCTATGAAGCCAGCAGTCTTGTTTGGGCAGAGGCTGTCCCATCTTTACATTCAGCTGTCACAACTGCTCCCTTAAAACTTCTATGAAATTCACTCCCGGACTCTTCAGGGCTCAGGCGTGCCCCTCTGAACCTGTCTACATCACTACAGCTTCCCACTTTACAGCAAGTGCACCGTACACTATTCAGGTAATGAGAATCACCTATGAAGCCAGCAGTCTTGTTTGGGCAGAGGCTGAAACGACCTGCCAAG
>NW_010189559.1:2019-8206 GCF_000695765.1 Mesitornis unicolor | reverse complement strand
CGGGGGACGACTGTGCCCCCTTTGCCCCCAGGGCAGGGAGGAGTTACCCCCCGGGCTGCACCCCCTGTGGGGCTGGGGTTCCCTGTGGGATGCACGGCGTCCCCAGGGGGTGATGGGGGCCATGCTGCACCCGCAATGAGCAGGCGACAGGGATCCCCAGTGGACCGGGCCTGCATCCAGCAGGGACTATCCAGGGCCTGTGCTTGGTCCCAAAGGGCTTGATGTTGGGGTTCCTGCTCAAGCCTCAGGATGTGGGGTGAATCCTGAGCTGGGACTTGCCAGCTGTGGGGTGATTTCTCCCCTGTGTGCTCAGGCTGGATTCCCTGGGTTGGATGAACTCCACATCTCGGTGCCCCCAGCTACAGCAGTGCAAGAGACATCCAGGCGGAGCTGAGGAGCAGTGGCAGCTGTGTCACTGTCCCCACAGGCAGGAGAGCCCTTCAGGGTGCAAAATGGAGGCATTGCCACTGGGGACAGGCCCTGCAGGTAGCAGGTGCTAATACTGATGTCTCCAGTCTGATGGGGCAGGGACTCAGAGGTCAGGTCTTGGTATGGACGTGGGGATGCTGCTGCCACAGTACCCTGGCTTATTCCCCTAACCCAGGCCCACAGGGCCTCCTTGTACTGTCTGTGGAGCAGTGGTTTCACCTCACAGCACACAGGGCTGTGGAGGCAGACCTGGGCCCACAGAGGTGTTGACAGCCGTGGTGATAAATGCGGTCAGACAGGCTGGGGCTGGGTGTAGTCGGAGCTGCACCATGGGGGCGAGCACTGTGGGGATGGTGCCTGCTGAAGCTGCACTGTGGCTGTGTGGCTGCCTGTGCCTGCGGCTAGCTGGCTGGTAGGAGCCAGAAGCTCAGAGCTTGGGATCTGTCTCCTTCAAAGCCTCTTTTCTCCCAGCAGTGGAGAGTCCTGCATTGGGCTGGCCTTGTGTCCCTGGTGTGCAGCCCTCGGTGTTCTCTGGGGCTGGGGGAACACAATGAGGCTGTACCCCGGCTGTGGGTGTCTCATTCCCAGCCCTAACCTTGCAGCTTATCCCAGGGTCATCCCTGCAGGTGGGCTCTCAAGGACCTTGGTGTGCATGCGTGCCCTCCTCTCCTGGTGGAGCACGCTGCAGTGTTTCTGTGGGCTCTGCCCCTGGCAGGGTTGCCTTCCTGCTGCAGTCCTGCACTGCTGGGCGCTTGGCCGACAGCTGCGGGGTCACCGGTCTGTGTCCATCGGCAGCCTCTGCCTGGCCACTTGTGGGTTGGGGTTGGTCCAGTTGTCTCTCCTCAGTCAAAGCACCTGCCTGTGTCCAGCCTGGTGTGTGGAACAGTTTTCCTAATCTTCAGATAAGATAAAACACCAGTGAAAACACCATAAAGACATCAATGGCTGGAGAGGCTTGTGTGGGAGAGAGGGAGGTGCTGGCTGAATCCCACCAAGGACAGGAGATCACAGGGCCTGGCCCCCTTGTGTGGAGCTGTTGTGGATGGGTCTGCTGGGCTGGGAACGACACAGCCACATCCTTCAGGAACTGACTTGCTTTTTTTTTTTCCCATAAGCACCAGCCCCTTTGAGATCAGCTGCAGCTGCCATGGTTGTGTTTCTCTTTCTCTCTCCCTTTTTCTCTAGCTGGTTTCCAGAATGGAGGAGCCACTGTCAATGGAGATGTCTTTCAGGTGAGAATTCAGCCCCTTGCTCTGGCCCAAGGGTACTATGTGGGATTAGGTGGGTACGGGGCCTGCACTTCATTGCTCAGCCCCAGGATTGACTGGAGTTTGCTGTCCAGCCCTAGTAACAGCTGTGGTGCTCCTGGAAAGGTCTGGGTCTCAGTGGAGGGAGTCTGGGCTGCTTCATTCTCTTTGAGGAGAAAATTAGTCCTGCCATGACCAGCCCCAAATCTGTTTGCAGGTGACCTGTGCCCCAAGGGAGTGCCAGGGCCCTGAGAACAGATGACAAATTCTCCTTTCTCCACAGAAGCCCCCTCTCTCCAGCCTGGGTGGCTCCTGGAGGCCTCTGGGCCAGTCAGGAGCATCTCTTGGCAGGAGTCAGAGCCAGGACAGGGCTGCCATGGGACACTCGCTTCGCTGTGGCCTTGCTGCCGAGTCCTGGCAGCATCTGCCATTAAACCCACTTGCCCCATGGCCAAAGCTGTTCTGTGGTGCCTACCCGTCTGGGTCTCAGCTCCTTCTGTGAGTCCCAAGCCCAGCTCTGCTGGCTACAGGAAACAGCATCTGACAAGCCCTTCACCCCACTCAGCACGCAGCACAGTGGCATGTGTGTTGCCCGTGCCGAGTTTACTGAGTGATAATCACATTAGAGACGAGACAGACTTGATTAGATTGGGGATCTCGGAGGAGAGCCTTAATCCCCTGGCTGAGCTGGGTGTCGAGCCGGGCGTCCTGGCCAGCGGAAGGTGTTAGGAGTGGTGCTGGGCCTGGCGGAGCCGTGCAGGCAGCTCCGCTCGGAGGAGCGAGGGAGCCTCTTGCTATGGGCTGGTGCCCAGGCAGAGAGCGGTACCACCCTCGGGCCCTGCCTTGTGCCTGGGCTCTCCCTGTCTGTTGTGGCCAAGCCTGGAATGGAGCTCAGTCCTGGGGCTGCTGGTGGCTGTCCCCTGCTGTGGGGCTGCCCAGAGAACGCGAGAGCTGCGTTTGCAGTGAGCAGCAAGTCAAGGGGAACGTTGGGGCGTCTTTGTGGGTGACACATCCTGGGACTGGAGCTGGGACAGCAGCTTGAGCTGCACTCTGGGGACACTGTCCCAGGCTGTCACTCTCTCTCCTCGGCTTGTCTGAGTGCTGGGTGTGTGGAGTCCTGTCCTGCTGCCAGCGCTTTAGGGTGGGAAGAGCTGGTGCTGATGGTGAGGTCCTCGTGTCCTGCAGGAGTCCAATGGCCCCACGGATGCCTATGCAGCCATCGCCAAGGCCGACCGTCTGACCCAGGAACCTGAGAGCATCCGCAAGTGGAGGGAGGAGCAGAAGAAGCGCCTGGAGGAGCTGGGTGAGACCCAAGGCTGTGTGTAGCCACGCTCGTGGCACCTCACGATGTGGCAGTCAGGGCCCTTTGGGTCCCTCACTGGTGGTGCCCCTGTGGCATCCCAGAGAGGTGTCTCGTGGCCCATTCCACCTGGGTGCTCCTGTCAAAGATCTGCAGTGCTCTAGTGGAGATGGGGGACACGCCTGGGGGGCTGCCCAGCAGAGCCAGTGGGTGCCAGTCTGGCTGACGGGGTCTGTTTTGCTCTGGCCTTAGATGCGGCATCGAAGTTTTTTGCGTGAGAAGGCCAAGAAGGACCTGGAGGAGTGGAACCTGCGCCAGAATGAGCAGATGGAGAAGAACCGGGCAAACAACAGGTATGGCAGGGTCAGCATGGCCATGGGGGCTGTGATGGGAGCTGCTGTGTAGCCAGATCTGCCTTTCTGGGATGTCTGGGGGCCTCTGCCCCCACAGTGGGGCCCAGCCCTGCGGGGACAAAGCTTTGCCAGGCAAGGGGAGAGGCCTCAGGGCTTTGGGCAGCTCTGGTGGCTGTGCAGAGCCGCCCTGGCTGGGACCACCCTGGGATCCCCCTGGGATTTCAGTGCCTCCTGACCCTGCATGGGCCTCGCATCAGGGCAGGGTTGGGGCACTGTCTGTGCAGCCCTGCCGTGGCTGGCAGGTTTTCCTGGTGCCACGTACGCTGTGATGAGTGGGTCACGCTCTGTGGGAGGACGCTAACCCCCTCTCTGTTTCTCTCTTTCTAACCCTCTGCCTGCCTGTCTGCTCTGCGCTCTCTCTCTGTCTGTGCCTCGGGGCTAGGATCGCTGACAAAGCCTTTTACCAGCAGCCGGACGCCGATGTGATTGGCTATGTGTATGTGCCTCTTACAGACCTTATCCTGCCCCGCAGGGCATGGGGTCCTGGCCTCAGCGCTGGCTGCCCAGCCAAGGGAAGAGGGGGTGGTGGGAGGTGCTGGGCCCTGGTGAGATCTCAGAGGGAGGATGGTGCAGCTGAGCATCTCCAAATGGTGGAGTCTTAGGAGGCAAGTGGAGCTTCTTGAGATGCCCCTGTTTGAGCTGGTTGAAGAGGCAAAGCTGTGGGGTTTTGTGCCTTTTGGGGTACAGCTCTGGGGGTGGAGAAGTCTTGGGAACAGGCAGATACTCCCATGCCCCTGGATGAACGATATCTTGGGTGAGTGCAGCCAACAGCAGCCTTGAGCACTGTGTGTCTCTGGATCCTGGAGGGTGCTGAGCTCATTGGCTGGAGCACGAGGACAGGAAGGGGGGACGTGAGGGGTTCTCAGACAGGGAAGGGTCTCCTTGGAAAGGGTTCTGCCAGTGACGACCCTCAACTTCTCTGCAGGGCCTCAGAGGAAGCATTCCTGAAGGAGTCCAAGGAGGAAACCCCAGGCTCCGAATGGGAAAAGGTGGCCCAGCTTTGTGATTTCAACCCCAAGAGCAGCAAGCAGAGCAAGGATGTGTCGCGGATGCGCTCGGTGCTCATCTCTCTCAAACAGACGCCCCTGTCCCGCTAGCTGCTGCCTGGCACAGCCGGGAGCGCAGCAGGGCAAGGCTGGGCTCACCGAGCCGGGCGGCTTCACGGAGCCAGCCCAGGAGGGCCCTCCCTGGTGCGTGCCTCGGCTGGGCTCGAGTCACTGGTTGTAACTTTCCCCATGGTTTTCCTTTGCTTAAAAGGTGCATCGGTCTCTTTTTACACTTATTTATTACTGTGGCATTTCCCCAGGAAGCGGCACTGGGTGGCAGAGCTGAGTTAGTGGGGAGCCCCCGGCCTGGGCTGTGCAGGAGGTTGTGCCCTGGGGCCTGGCTGAGTGAGGGAGGGAACACCCCACCCCGTGTTCCCCACCTCACCCTGTGCTGGGCATAAACCTGTGGCTGTGCTGGCACCAGGCCGCTGCAGATACTGCAGCCCCATGTCGGCCTGGGTCCTAGCCCCGAGGCAGTGATCCTGGTGGGACCCCGGGCTCCCAGCTGCCTTTCTGCTGGGGTTCAGAGCAGAGCTGGTGCGGGGCTGGGAGTGTGGAGGAACAGCCCTGACTCACCTCTGCAGGGAGCACGGCTGCAGTGCGATGCCGCTGGGCTAACGGGGACTGAGGAACACGAGTGCAGGCACCCAGGCTGGGCCGGGTCTGCCAACGGTTGCCTCAAGCCCAGCAGACCGCTCCCCAGCCTGGCTGTGCACCCTGAAAATCTGGTGGGGCTCTGAGCAGCAAGTTGCAGTGTCTGTGTCCCATCTGTCCTGTGAGGCTGCTGGTGTCAGGCAGCACAGGGGTGAAAGGGCCGTGGGGTGAGCGTGCAGGATGTTTTCTGTCCCTCCTGCAAAACCACCAGCAGTTGGGAATGCGGGTGCCAGGCTTTGGGGCCCCTTGGCTCTGCTCCTTCCCCTGCTGCTAGGATGGGAGATGGAGGGTGTGTGGTTGCAGGGAAGGAGGCAGGAAGGTCCAGCTGCTGTGGGGCAGGTCGAGCCCCCAGCTCCCTGACCCAGGGGCCCAGAGCAGGATTGGGCAGAGCTGTGGTGCTGGGGCTTGTGCTGTCCCTGCAGAACAACCCGCACATCTGCCTGCAGCTGCTCTGTGGCTCCTCTCTGGCCCCTGCTGGATTTGCACACCTAAGGCAATGTGGTGAGATGCCTCAGTCCTGCTCCCCGCCCAAGGCACATGCTTTACAGCCCAAACGCTGGCTTTCTCTCCTCTGCTTGGCAGGGCCGGCACCAGCCCCTCCGGCTCAAAGGCCCAGTCCCGACAATCTGCAAAATGCCCGTGTAGCAGGAGAGGGGCAGAGCTGTGCACACCCTGCTGCGTGGCAGCCTGGAGCTTGTGCCCCACACCTGACCCTCTGGGGGCTTGGGAAGGGCTTGCAGCAGCAGTTTGGGGGTCAGGGAGCACGGCCCACAAGACATTTGCTTGGGCCTCACTGCAGAGCCCTGCTCAGCCTAACAGCGAGCGCGCAGAGCTGTCCTGCCCCGCAGCTATGGCTCCGTGAGTGAGGAAAGTCACCTGCCCTGCTGCAGCCCTCGTGGGGTGAGCAGGCACCCCTGGCTCTGGGGCGCAGGCTCAGCAGCGGGCTGGGAAGGCAGTGGGTGTGTAGAGAGTCACTCGGTGTTGTGTGCTGGGATTGTGCCCCCGTGTCCATAGAGCTGATGGCTCCTACTCTGTCCCCCTGCACTCCAGCATGCATAGGCAGCTCTGCTGCAGTGGGGGATGGCCGCCGACGCAGGA
>NW_010189559.1:0-1988 GCF_000695765.1 Mesitornis unicolor | reverse complement strand
TTACTGGGGGCCCCGCCTGCCTGCCTCCACCTTCCACTGCAGAGGGAGTCCCCCTGTGCTCTCCCTCCAGCCCCCGCAGGCAGCTGGGCCCCTGGGTCCCCTGGCTGCTGTGCGCCTGTGTCAGGCAGGGGCAGCCAGCTCCCGGGGAGCCGTGCCCACAGCTGTTCTATACCCCCTCAGCTTTGGTATCTGTGACTGTTCAAATCACCTGTTAAAATAAACCGACATCTCCAATCCTACAGGGCACTGTCGTCTTTTGTGTTCAGCAGAGCCCTGCACTTCCCAGGGCAGAGGTGGAGCTCACCGTGCTCAGTGCTAGCGATGGCTTGTCCCCTACCCAGCATCTCAGAAGGTGGCTCTGGTGGGTGAGAGCCTCCCCTCTCTCCTTGTCAAGGCCCATTGGCACTGTGGTTCCCCAGAGGGGACAGAGTGCTTGTTCACAGGCAGAGGGAGTTTACCCCTCACCCCATCCTCCAAAGCTGCTTGTACGGGCAAAGCAGGATCAGCAAACTGCAAAGCCACCGCAGTCCAGGGAGGGCTGGGGTGCAGGCACTGACGTGCAGACACACAGAGGGCAATGCCTGGAAACGCCCTGGGCAGCTCAGTGTGCAGCTGGGGGTGTCTGTGCCCCTTTCCCCGGCAAGGACACGCTCTGCCTACAGGCAAGGACAAACTGCAGCAGCCACACAGCAAACAGAGCCTATGGCCCCATTTCCTCCTGGCTTTGCGGCTCTGATATGGGAGAGCAAAGCCTCGTTGCTCACCAAACACCCCTGGTATGATCCAAATGATCCAACGCCAACAGCAGGACTTGGAGCTGCCTGTGACGATGTTTGTCACGACACAGGCAGCACAGCTCCCTCTGGAAACGGGGCACCTGCTCAGCAGCCGGTTCCAGCTCATGTGAAGTGATGAGCTGTGCAGGAACCGACTCCCCAGCCAAAGCCACAACGTCCCAGAGAATGTGCCCAGACCCTGTTTTGGAAATGTGAGTTTCCCCAGTGGTTTTCACAGGGCGTCACATCTCTTGTGTCCTGTGTGCATCACCACAGGCACTGTTCCTGCTTCATCTCCTTCCTACCCTGCTTACTCTTCTGGTTTCTCAATGCCTTGCAATCCAGTATCAGTCAGAATCTCACTGTGATTCACTTTATTACTCACCAGTTGCAACCCGACAGATTACATATTCACCCCAAACAACTCACCCGCTGCTTATGAACTCTCTTATGCTAGGATCAAGCCATAAACAGAGCTGTTCCTTCCTACTTGGGCAGCTCATTTCTCAAATGCTGGTGCAGTGCCTGACTGAAGCCACACCTCAGTGCAGACCTCGACCCACAGGGCACAATTTTAACAGACTGTGACAGCACCAAGCAGGGACAGGAGGTCTGATGGGGAAGAGAGACTCAGCAAGGTGCTGAGTCCAGTGTTGGAGGATAACCCCTCAGGGAATCAAAAAATGCCACGGCCCAAATTTCAAGTGAATCACAGAGGTGTATTAGCCACGTTTCCAGCCTCTGATGCCGGCTCCACTGAGACATCACAGCTGCCTCTCAGAAAACTCCATCTGCAGCCAAAACCGCCCTCCCCCCGCCAGATAGGGCACAGGCTGGGGCACACGCCTGTGGCTGCAGCTTCTCTCTGGCCCAGCTTCACTTTTGAGACTTCATGGCTGTGACCACCATGCCTCCCAGGAGGGCCGCGAAGGTGAAACCCTGGGCCAGGATACGTGCCCGCATCATCAGCTGAGACCGACGGATGTTGCCTCTCTTGAAGCTGATCAGGCCGTAGGTCAGGACACCGACAGTGCAGAGGCAGCCTGCGGGGAGGGACAGGGTCGGCTCAGCGGGGCAGGACTGGGGGGAGCAGCTCCCGCTTCCCACCCAAACCACAGCACCCTCAAGATGTTTCCCCACAGGGCAGCCCCGTAGGTTTGGGCTCAGGAGGGGCCGACTCAGCGCTCGCTGCCCTCCCCCATCACCAGCCCC
>NW_010189558.1:0-6941 GCF_000695765.1 Mesitornis unicolor | reverse complement strand
CATATTCGGTGCCGGCCTCCCAAGACTGGATTTATTCTCCCCATTTTCGGAACACTGGTACTTTGAACAACTGTTTTGGAAGTGTACAGGTTTTTTTTCAGATGACTCCAGACTTCATCCCATGCTTATTATCATTTGTACTGGGTATGATACACAGTTTCAGTGTGAGGTCAGGTTTGCTTTATGAGGGTTTGTTCTAAATAAAATAGCAAGAAGTTATATATCATATTTATTTTGTCAGAAATTATGCAAAATTAATACCCCTGGTTCAAGTCAGGATAGACACACTATCACGTTTCTAGTCTTCTAATAGATTAAATCTTTGCTAACTCCAAGTTTTTCTTGAAGACACACTAACTGAAAACATGAGTGCCACTTAATCTTTTACTTGAATATTAATGGTAATTTTCAAAGAGAGTGGAAAAACAGCATTAGTGTTTACATAATTAGTATTACTTACTGCTCTTCAGTGAGGTAGATGTACCTCTTGGCTCCCTTGTGGATAGAGGACACCATGTCTACTTTAACATTTAATGCCAGAAATATTAACATGTGCGCAAAAATTCAAGTTACATTAGCTCCTCTTCTGGCATGAGTGTGGTCTTTAGAAAATGCACAAAGTATTGGGGGATTTGTTTTAGATTTTACTGACTGAAGGACTTATTTCAATGCCTATTCCAAAGCTAGGGAAACTAGTCCAAATTAACTTGGGGAAAAAAAACCTTTTGCTAAAGATGTTAGAATTGATGAGGAAAAGGTAAATCTTTTTAAGAAATATAGGAAAATAGGGAAAATGTTTGCTGATAGATGTAAAGTCTGTTAAAATCTGGATGGAGGGAGGGAGGGGGAAGAAAGAGTTTAAATACATTACTACAGCTGTCTCTAGATGTAAAACATCTTTATGGTTCAAGTGCACTCACAATGTATATATTTGCATATAACTCTGTCTTTTAATTTGGCCTCAATGTTGCCAACTTGCTAAATAAATTGATGAATCTCCTCACTGTTCACTGCTGAAAGTAATTGAAACCAGAAATAGAACATCATGATGAATATGACAAGGAGGGAGAGAAAGTGCTTGTGTATGTATCTCACATTCACTAAAGGAAGGAAAACATTAGAATTGTAAATGTCTTGCATAATTGTGTGTATCTGTTTGAAGATTTGTCACATGTTCAATTTTGAATTTAATTTAAAGTAGTTTAAGAGGGATTTTCGTTTTTACTTTATAGTACACTATGATACAAACCACAGGATACCACTGGTTATTTAGATAAATTAAGTTATAATGGAGGTATACAGGCTCCTCCACAATATACCTAATATATAATATTTCAAATTCAAATGATGCTTTTGTTGTTGTTTAGGTCATATTGATGAAGTTGAAACTGTTATTATTGGAAATTTTATAACATACATTACAGAAAAGAGAAAAAGGTTTGGGGTCATCTCTTGAAAGAAGAATGAGCTCTATATTCTTACATTTCCTGAAGTATGCTCTGCAGTGCTTCTGTGAAATGTTAGGGTTGAGGAGGATAGCAGGAATAGAGATATTTTTTTTAGGTGCAGCTGGAAAATGATTAGGAGTAGGCAAGCTGGTACATCTTTCTGGCATTATATTGCTGATGTGATTCAGCACCATATTGATTCTAATTTGATATGTTTTGCTCCAAAGTGATGTATCCAGATATCAAGCCAGATTGTGGTGTGCACTGCAATGATTTGCAAGGTTTAACTCCAAAGCTCTACACATTCAAAGCAGCAGCAAAGTGGGTACCATGAAATGATTCCCATCCCTCTCTTTTTACCTTAAGAAAACCTCATCTTGCAAAATTACCATGGCAGGCTTTGTCTCCTCGTACAAAATAGGAGATGGCATAGTCATGACTATCTGTGCACTGAATGCTTGAGTACATACCAGATAGTTGGGAGGATTCTATGTGTAGAATTGTAAATTGTGCAAAGTTGGTTCCTTTCAATGTTGCTCTCTACAAAGAGCACAATAGAAACATAGAATCATTTGGTTGGTAAAGACCTTTGAGATCATCATCTTATCCTGCCACTTGTTAATTGGGAGAAGAAATGGACCCCCACCTTGCTACACGCTCCTTTCAAATAGCTGCAGAGAGCAATAAGGTCTCAGCTTCCTCTTCCCCAGGCTAAACAACCCCAGTTCTCTTAGCTGCTCCTCGTCATACTTGTGCTCCAGACCCCTTTGTTGCCCTGCTCTGGACACACTCCAGCATCTCAATGTCCTTCTTGTAGTGAGAGGCTCAAAACTGAACACAGTATTCGAGGTGCGGCCTCAAGAGTGCTGAGTACAGTGGCATGACCACTTCCCTGGTCCTGTTGGTCATGCTATTTCTAATGCCACTGGCCTTCTTGGCCACCTGCATGCACTGCTGGCTCATATTCAGTCAGCTGTTGACCAGTATGTTCATATCTGATATGAGATTCAGTCTCCTTGTGGGCTACAGACTACAATAAGACTGTTTAATGTTTCTGCTTTTCTCTCCATTACTATTTCTTGACTTTCTAAATTCTTCCCTGTGCAGTGTTCATTCTCTCTTTCAAAGAATGGCATTTTGCTGACTTAGTCTAAGAGTTTTGGTAACACTTCAAAGTGGCCTTAGAGATCTGTTCATAGCTAAAGGATAGTTTTTACTACATTTCAATTGTGGTACGTAGTCTCCTCTTCCTTGTACTTTAATAACACTTGAAGCCTATGGTAGTTTGCAAGATATGTTAATTTTGGTGTAAACAAGAGATCATGCATTTTTTAACATTCTGGTCTTAATTTTTTGTGAGCTTTTCTGTGCAATTCTCTGTATATTGTTGGTGGATTTGTAGGGGGATGATATTGTTGTCACTAACATGCATTCATTCTTAATGGTAGCAAAGCCAGGTCAGTTTGGTAGAGTGGATAAACTGTCTACCACGTGCTTTAGAGGTGTTCACTTTACAGGCTGTTTTGGTGTATAACGAGACCTATGTTTGGAAGTAAAAAGAAAAACAACAAACACAAACAAACCAAACACGACAACAAAAATCTCAGTTTTTCTGTCTTAGAATATAGCTTAGACACTTGATCATTTCTAAAGCCACAGAATGTTTGAGTTTGTAGCACTTCTACTGATATGCAGCACTAGTGTCTAAATGAAAGTAAGTGGCTGTGAATTAACTCTGAAATTGCAAAAGACTTAAATTTTTTGGTATTAAATTACCTGTGGGTGGTTTAATATTTGTTGATTAAGGGTTTTTTGAAAAAACCCTCTGCATTTAATGTATTCAGAGCAACATTTATGAAATGTAGCTTTTGTCTGAGAACATGCATTGCTGTCAGGTTATGCATTAAGATCACTGTACTCAAGCAACTGTTAATATCAGTGCCAGGGTCCACACTGGCATACTGCAGATTCTTGTCAATGCAGCATTGGTTCTGCTTACAGAGAACTTGCTCTTGAAGCTGTCTCTTATTTTTATACATTACACTGAAAAAAATCTTGCTAAAAGGCTCACAAATATCTTCATCATTTCCTAAGAAAATAAAACTGTCTTATAAAAATATTATGCTTATGGCAGTTTATTTGAAATGTATACTAAATATTAATCCACAGTATTGCTTATTGACATATTTTTCTATTGGATTTTCTGAATTAATTGGAGACTGTCTATTTAATCTGACTAATACTTCCAGTCTTTCCTTGCTTTTCGCTGAAGGTAGTGCAGGGGGATCAAGAAAGAATGCACCGCACTGCTGGGGGTGCTCTGGGAGCTGAGAAGAGTAAAGCAGAGCAGTAGAGTTGAGTAAAGTAGAGCACTATGCTACTACTTGTTGTACAAGAATCTCCCAGCTGTGGTACATCCAGGTTGAAGACATACTGGCTCTATTATAAATTTGATCACCCCTTGATGGTACAGCCACCAAGAAGCATGCCATTAAACACCTGCTGGGGCGCATCTGTCAGTGAGGAGTAGAAAAGTCACTGATGTGTCCCTCGTGTTTTTGCATGACGTTTCCCTGGATGGTCCAGCAGTGATAGCTGATATAGGCGGAGCAAGGCTCTTGCTACATTTAAAATTCTCTAGCACCAGTATTTGAGAGACCTTTGTATATTAGGACTGTTTCTGACAGGTAAAGAAGAAAGGCTACAGAGTACAGCATGAACATTGTCTCCAGCTGTGTTCATATGCCTGTCCAGCTTACTCAGCTCACACATGGTTTTTTAGCCAATTACAACCAAACCAGCTAGGGTCAACTTATCCCTTTCAGTTATTAGAAGGGTATGTTAGTTTAACCCTAAGTTACCTTTTGTCGTTAAGAAACTTTAAATCCTTGAACTTTGACTTGCTTCTCTGCTACTTCCATGTATTTTGTGGCTGATGTTGTCTCCTGAATTTTCAGTTACTAAGATGTTTGATCAAATAAATACCGGAGAATGAGGTAAATGAGGAACATTTTAGATCATTGACTCACCAACACAAAATGAATGCAAATAACTGTTACAAGCAATGACAAAGCCAAATTTTCTATATAAGAAAATCCTTATCTTTTGTAAAGATCTAAAGGGTCCTGGAGCAGCTTTTCGTATGTGCCTAGGATTCAGAAGTAGTAATATCCAGCAAATGGGAGTAAATAAATAAACAACATGTACATTTGCTTAATACATATGAACAGAGTGTTCTTTCAATCTAAGCAAAAACACTACCTCATCTTTCCTGACCTCTGAATTTCTAAACCACAGGTTGCAGAGGATCTTGTTAACCGGTTGCACCTCAGTGCCCATGCTGACAAACTGGTGAGAACATACAGTGCTGGCACAAAGAGGAAGCTCTCTACTGCTGTGGCTTTAGTTGGTAAACCCCAAATACTTTTACTGGTGAGTAAAGGTAATACTGGGCCTATAATAAATGGGTTACATTGAATTTTGTTGTATGTTTCTCTGAAGAAAATTCAGTAGTCTCCTCTCTATCAGGTAATAATTGATACACAGATGTACAACTGTCCTCTTTGTTCTGCTGTATGAACACTTATTGTTTTATTCTCCAGTGGATATGTAACTTACTTGAAGTAGGAAAAAATAATATACTGTAAAATATATTAATGCTTTATATATTCTCTACTTTGTATACAACATAAGAAAAGTATATATGAACAAATCTACTGGCTTCCTCAAGAAGGAAGTCTCTTATTTTAATTAGTAACTTGGAGCTGGTGTCATTAATTATTAACCCCTTTGTTTTCAGGATATTTGTATTCCTTGCTACATCCTGCTTCATAAATCTGGCTAGTTCTTACATTTTTGTTAGATTCACAAATCACACGATCAAACTAATACCTCTGAATGCTATTAATTTGAATTATTTATCACAAGTCTTTTTGGTGCTTGCATCCTACTGCTCACTTAGGCCTGAAACTGGCCTTTCCAGTTTAAGCAATGCCTTTTGTGTTGAAGATCAGAGCATTTCAGCGCTTTGGAAACTTCATCATCATGATGACACATTCTCTTCCTTATCATTGCCTATTGTTTCATTAGAGAAGGTTGGACATCCCTTTCTTAAGCCTTGACTGGGGAGAGCTAAGTCAGTTTGATAGTGTAATAAAGCTTTCAGAACTATCAGAGTGCTGGGGGAAAACAGTGCTTCCAGTAATAGAATGCAGGCTAAGTAAAACCAGATAAAACTGGTGTTCTCGTGCTGAGTCCATGTTTCAGATGATCAGACACGTTTTGCTGCTTCTTTCTTTCATTGTCTCACTTTGAATTATTTTATTTACATTTTATGCTTAAACTGACCCTGGTTCAGATAGTAAAAGAAGGAGATAATCTTAAATCAGTGCTTTTTCCTGATCTTAGAAAATGCTCCAACTGTTTTTTAATGTCTTTATGACAGCATGCTACTACAAGTATCCATTTCAACCTACTTCTTGCTGCAGGGCACAGACTATTGCATATGTAATGACAAGAGGAAAGAAAAATATCTAAACATGTCAAATGCTTTAAAACATTTGGCTGGCTTTAGAAAGCTAGCAGATTTTAAAGGAGTTATCCAGTACTTTAAAATGCTATTTTTTTCTTGTCTGAAAGCAAAGATACCAATGTAAGCTACTGAATCTTCTTCTAGATTGCATCCAGGATCATAGCAATTAATTTAAGTAATAACGTGGGTTGCTTTATTTTTATTGTTTTTTACGTTTTCTTCATTAGCTATCCACAGATAATAGGAGACTGAGCTGAATTATTTTTCACCTCTGTCATTGGTAGCTAAGCATCAAAATCAATATCAAACTGAATGTTTTGTTTGCTTTGTTTCTTGAGAACTTTGCTTACAGGTTTCATCTGAGATTCCTTGCTGCAAATACACTGGCCAAGACCATACCACCCTAATAGGTGCTGACAATCCTCATGAAATTCCATAGTATAGAAAGCAACTGGAAGAGTTTCCTTCTATCTAATTTTATAGTGACAGAGACTGGCTTTTTACAATCAGATACCATTCCTTCTGCTTGTAGATGAAGCCAACATTTGATTTAGTGATGACAGCAGGATTAGATAGGAAGGGGAAATACAGTTTTGTAGCTGCACTTCTTTCTCCATGAAAGCCATCCAAGTGGGAAATGAATTTGCCAAACAGTTTGCATTGGGCAGCACTGACTGGGTTGTTATTTAATCCTTTGACTTCTCTCCACCATGGGTGAGAGTTCCTCTTGAAGGGACTCTTGGAGTAACTGCTGGGGGATGTCGAATCCAAACATACTATCCACATCTGGCTATGCGAACGACAGTGCAGGCAGCCGGGAGTTAAAGGACTTCTTCTTCACTTGTTTGTGCTCATGGCAGATGTGCATGCAGGGGAGAAACAGGCATCAAACCCTCACAGAAAGTGAAAAAAACAACTGCAAGTCTCTCCTATTAAAAAAGTATATATAAAAAATATATATA
>NW_010189557.1:1111-1464 GCF_000695765.1 Mesitornis unicolor | reverse complement strand
GGTCAGCCCCGGTGTCCCCGCTCAACCCCCGCTGTCCCCCAGAGGTTTTCCCGCAGCAGATGGAGGGGGTGAAGCTGATCGTCAACAAGACCCTGAGCAGCCACTTCCAGGTCAGGGACACGCACGGGGACCTTGGGGGGTGGCCCACGCTGTGTTTAGGGGGGCACTGCCACCCCCGGGCCAGCCCCGTGTCCCCCGCTGAGGCGTTGTCCCCGCAGGTGACGCACACCGTGCACATGAGCACCCTCGGCCCCTCCAGCTACCACTTCAACGCCACCTTCGTGGGGGACCGGCAGCTCAGCCCCCCCCAGGTCAGGCCCCCGGGGGGGCATGGGGGGGGCCTGGGGCCGGCC
>NW_010189557.1:0-982 GCF_000695765.1 Mesitornis unicolor | reverse complement strand
GGTGGCCCCGAGGTGGCCCTGGGGTGGCCCTGGGACAGCCCCAGAGTGGCCCTGGGGTGGTTCTGCAGTGATGGGTGGCCCTGGAGTGGCCCTGGGACAGGTCCTGGGTGGTCCTGCTGTTGTGGGTGGCCCCCAGGTGGCCCTGGGACAGTCTCAGGGTGGCTCTGGTGTGGTGGGTGGCCCCAGAGTGGCTCCAAGGTGGCCCGGCCCTGGGACAGCTCCTGGGTGGCTCTGGGGTGGTTCTGCAGTGATGGATGGCCCTGAGGTGGCCCTGGGACAGGTCTTGGGTGGTCCTGCTGTTGTGGGTGGCACTGGGGTGGCTCTGGGTCAGTCCCAACATGGCCCTGGTGTGGTGGGTGGCCCCAAGGTGGCCCTGGGGTGGCCCTGGGTCAGTCCCGATACGGTCCTGGTGTTGTGGGTGGCCCCAGGGTGGCCCTGGGACAGTCCCCACATGGCCCTGGTGTGGTGGGTGGCCCCAAGGTGGCCCTGGGGTGGCCCTGGGTCAGTCCCGATACGGTCCTGGTGTTGTGGGTGGCCCCAGGGTGGCCCTGGGACAGTCCCCACATGGCCCTGGTGTGGTGGGTGGCCCCAAGGTGGCCCTGGGGTGGCCCTGGGTCAGTCCCGATACGGTCCTGGTGTTGTGGGTGGCCCCAGGGTGGCCCTGGGACAGTCCCCACATGGCCCTGGTGTGGTGGGTGGCCCCAAGGTGGCCCTGGGGTGGCCCTGGGTCAGTCCCGATACGGTCCTGGTGTTGTGGGTGGCCCCAGGGTGGCCCTGGGACAGTCCCCACATGGCCCTGGTGTGGTGGGTGGCCCCAAGGTGGCCCTGGGGTGGCCCTGGGACAGCTCTGGGGTGGCTCAAGGTGCCTGCCAGGCTCTGCAATGGGGGCGGTTGGGTGGCACTGGGGCAGGTTGGGGTTATCTCAGGGTTTGGGGGGGGTCCCTGTGGCTCAAGCTGGGGTTTGGGGGGGGTGTCCCTGTCC
>NW_010189556.1:0-1062 GCF_000695765.1 Mesitornis unicolor | reverse complement strand
CCGACTCCTGCCCAGCGGCTCCACCAAGGATTCGGTGCTGGGATCGGCCATGCTGACATCCAGGAGATGCAGGATGGAGACAGAGGTGATGTGGGGCAGGGGGTGTCCAGGATAATCCTCCCCAAAAGGCTCTGGTCCTGGTGGAGACCCCAGGGCTGGGGATATTCGGCCCTACTGCTGCCGGAGGAGAAACTGAAGCATGGGGCAATGCTGGGGCTCATCTCAAGCCAGGGCTTGGCTCTTGGGAGGCTGGAAATCCTGGTGGGGATGGGTGCGGGCTCAATGCTGCGGTGGGTTGAGGGGGATGTGGCCTGCGGGGCAGAGCCTGCGAGGCGGTGAGCGCGTATCCTGCAGCATGAGCCGCTTCCTCCCCGGCCCCTCTGTGGGTGCTGGTGTTTCGGTGAGTGCCGGAAACCAGAGGGACAGCCAGGGCATGGGGGGCACACACTGCAGCCCACCCCTGCCAGCCCCACGCTCATGAGGATGCTCGGATGGGCAAAGTGCTGTGTTTCATCAGCCATCTGCAGAGGGGAAACTGAGGCACGCAGCTTGACATGGGGGAATTTGGCCCTGAGGAGGTTCCAGGGCTCTCACCCTTCATGACAGGCCCTGCAGGTGAGGATGCTCATCCAGATTTGCTGCTGCAGGGAGGTTTGGACCCAAAATCCTGGTGCTCCCTTGCCATGGAGGCCTGAGCTCAGGCGTGGCACAGAGACTGTCCCATCTCAAAGGACATCACATCTGAGAGGACCAAGCCTGGATCCCAGTCTGAGGATGCTTGGAGCATCCTTGTCACCCACAGACGGCTGAGGCTGGCCGAGGTGACGGCCAGGACACAGCTCCCGGCTCTCCTGTCCCTCCCGGCCCCAAGCGAGCCCTCCCTGCACAGAGACATGTGTGACAACCACTGCCCTAGGAGCCCCGCTGCGTCTCCCAGGGAGGGCAGTGTCCCTGGTGTCACTTTACCATGGGGGGGGGCCGAAGACTCAAGGACGTGACACCCTGGGGACAGAGCCAGGCTCCTTTCCCCACCCCGCTGGACCCCGCTGTTGGCCCCGTCTG
>NW_010189555.1:0-1009 GCF_000695765.1 Mesitornis unicolor | reverse complement strand
GGGGATGAAAATTGAAATTTTTTAGGGGTGAGAACAGAATTTTTTGGGGAAAAAGGGCTTTTTGTGGATTAAAAAAGGTTTTTTGGGGACAAAAATGGACTTTTTTGGATGGAAATAGACTTTTTTGGATGAAAACAGGCTTTTTTGGGGTGGAAAAAGGCATTTTTGGGACAAAAAAGCCTTTTTTGGGGATGAAAATTGACTTTTTGGAGTGAAAACAGAGATATTTGGGGTGAAAATGTCATTTTTGAGACTGAAAACAGACTTTTTTGGGGTGAAAAGGGACTTTTTTTGCTTCTCCAGAGGAAGAATCGGGGAACACCTGGAGTAATGAACCCCCACTTTGATCACGGGGCAAAAAAATCCACAATTTCCCCCCAAAAAGTCATGGCCAGGAAATATTTTTGGGGTGGATTTTGCTGGTTTTGTTCCATTTTTGAAAGGGGGGTGGGGTGTATGGGATTTTGGGGGGGCCGCTCACCTTCGGGGGGCTCCGACATGGGGGGGGTGAGACAGTACATGTGGTACCCGCGGTCGCAGTCGTCGCAGAAGAGCAGCTGGTCCTGCCCAAAGGAGTAAAATTGTCACCAAAATTCTTGACGTTTCCATTAATACCCTGTAAATTCTTAATAAGTTTGAGGAAAAACTAAAAAGATTTTAAATTTAAGGAATTCAAATTACCCAAATTGTTAAAATTTCACATTATTTAAGATTGAATTACCCAAAACCTTAAAGTTTCAAAGTATTTAAAATTCAATTATCCAAATTAAAGTGAAAAGAATTTAAAATTAAACTATCCAAATCATTTAAAACTTCAAATTATTCAAATCGGAAGCGTTACCGAAATCTAATTTCAAATTTAAATGAAAATCTAAAATATGCATTGAGGCAATGTAAATTTTTATGATTTTGATAAAACCTACAGCAAAAGTTAAACTAAAATTCTTCAAAATGAAGATTATTCAAGTGACTTAAACTTCAAATTATCAAATTTAAAGATATCAAAGCT
>NW_010189554.1:11867-25560 GCF_000695765.1 Mesitornis unicolor | reverse complement strand
AGGAGAAGGAGAAGGAGAAGGAGAAGGGAGATCACAAGATAAAAGCTGATGTAGGCATCGTACAGTCTTATTGTACAGTCTTACAATCTTATTGTACAATCACTTAGTACCAGTTTAAAAAAGTCACAGAATGCCTTAAACAACCGTGTACTGTCTAGAGGTGCACTGTGACCTTAAAGATTCATGGAGAGTCAGACTTTTGTTGGAGAAATCACTGTGGGTGGGAAGAAGTGACTACAACTGGTCACAGAAAGAAATATGTGGCCGCTGCTGGAGAGAAAGAGGGAAGGAGAGATGCACAGGTGGATGTTCTCATGGGTTGCTGATGCCACACTTATTAGGCCAAGTTTCTGCAGGGTTCCCCTTGCAGCATAAGTGCTGAGGAAAAGGCCTGGATGCCAGCTGGCTTTGGTGATGGTGTATGTCCACCCCCATGGAAGGAGATGAGCTCCTAAGACTCTCTCTCCTTGTAAAACCAGAGTGACACACTAGACATCTTCCCCTTTGTAGCATTCATCTGGATATACTTTTGAAGTCCAATAATTCAAAACAGTGTCATCTGTAATGGGCTAACGTTGTAAAGAGTAAAAAGGTCTGTCTGATTACTGCTTCCTTTATTTAAAATGAGGGGAAAAAATAAAGTTTTCTAAGCATGTCTGTTGCAGCTTTCCTATAGAGGCAGAGTTCTCACAAAACAGGCTTTTTTTCATAGAAGAAATTGCAACTCCATCTCGGTTCATCTGTCTAGACATTAGGCTGGGGCAAACTCTGACAGAAAAACAGGTAGAGGTTTAATTGTATAAAACAGCTTTCAGAAACATCCCCCTACTTCATTACAGCACGACCATGGTTGCTGTCGACAGATGGCATGGTGAAACCTCTCTGTAATAATCATGTAACTTTCTAAAACTGTTCCTTTTATTATCTGTCCTAAGCTCATCTATTTTTAACTGCTGAGATTTATTATAAATGGAATAGCACAGCTTATAAGGTCGGGTAACCCTTGATTACAGCTACTGTAAATCAACCTAGATTCATTTTAATGAGACACATCATTCTTGGTTTTTTTTTTCTTTTCTTTTTCTTTTCAAAGAGTTTCTCAAAGAACAAACTTTTTCATTGATTGCTGTGTGATCATTTTTTGTTTCTTTTCCCCAGAGACTTTAATCAATGAATTTTCATTTCTTATTTCAGAAAACTCTTGAGAGCTTTATTTTTGCTCTTTTTTTAACAGAATCACTGGAAATAACCGAAATAAAGCTATGAGTACTAAAAATGAACCTTTATATTAAACAATAGAATACATCCTTCTAATAGCTCTGTAATTCTCCTACAGGTTTGGGACACACAGGTTAGCTTACATAAATAAAGCCATACAGATTAGATGCTGAAAGCAATTTAAACTGTTCTGCTGCACTTTAAATGGTGTTTACTCTGCATCGATTCATAAAAATCCCACCTAGCAAGTGGCTAGGTGTCTCAGACTGGAGACAGTAGTTGAACTAAAGGTCCTCAAAACTTATGTGGCCAAAGGCAGTATTGCCCAAGCAGTGTACATACAACTCACTATTGGGCTTCAACAGTAGACTGGAGGTTCAGATAGTTACTTTATCTGCTCTTAAGTTCCCCGGAAAAAATCCACTACTCACTTTCCAGCAGAGACCCAGCAGTGACACTGCCTACTGGAGTAACACAGCTTGACACCAATTTAGCTTCGGGACCTCGCATTCAAACGTGTTTGCTTGCTTGAGCTGTCTTTGGTCCTATGTATCTTACTGTATCTTACTGTAATAGTTAAAGAGCAGGCCTGTGTCAGCTGAAGGGACAAAGAGTGGCCTTTCTGCATCACTGATCTACCATTTCACATCTATCCTTTTGAGGGTCAGCACTGCTGGTTTGAATCTCCTTGTGTTGCCATAACCCGCAGTCCATTTCTGGTGTTTTAACCACATGCAAGCTACTGACAGAGTGATCAAAAAGTGCCTGTCTCTTTCTTACCCCATTAATGCCATCTTCTGTTTATCTGTATGCAGCGAATTCACCATTTGAAAATATATGATTAGATGGCATGTGTATACCTTTAAGAGACTTTATTTCTTAGCAAGCCTTCTGAAGAGTCTATTTCTTTTAATTTTTCATAAAGTGTAGCTTATGAAAAATTTAAATGAAATCATTTAGTAGTGATTGCTCCATAAACACAACATGAACTCCTTTAAAATTCCAATTATATAGGTGCTCACCTTTTTAAGTGGTTCTGAATGAGAATAGCTAAGTGAAACCACAGTCCTTTCAGATGGATGGGGTATAAAACCAAGGTCTTGACCATTTTTGGCAATAAGAAATCTATGGCTTTCCTCGCTCCCATGCAAGTACAGGCTGGATAGCCAGACGATCTGGCTAAATGACAAATGGAATAATTACATTCTAGCTGCTTAAAATGCTCCCTTCAGTTTCAGTTGTAGATGTTACTCTTCTACACTTCCTCCTCTCCGACCATGTTCTTTGCTCCTGCCCACTATTAAATAGCTGCCATGTTCCACCCCAGAGTTAGTGGCATTTTACTGGCTGTTTTTATAATAATAGAACAGCATTTACACACTCAGAGGAGTGTACAGGAGAGAAGCTAACTACTTTATAAACTCCTACTAGAGTGATATTAAAGTGAGGTATTGTAGTGACTATGAGGGATATGTAGGGAGATCTGCATTGAGATGGTTCCACCAAAGTAATTAAAGTTTTCCTAACTTACTCCCTTTAGAATAAAGTGTAAAAATAATGAGTAAATTCAGAAATACAGGTCTGATCCTGATCATTATGAAACACAATTTGAGACTAACTCCATAAAACTACATTGGTTTTAATAGATGATAAATGTGATCAAAAGCAGACCCTTTGATTTACTGCCTTCAGGGAGAAGACTCTTAACTGTAGACATGCACTTAACTTTGTTGTTTGTTGGGTTTTTTATGTGAAAGGACAATCTTGCTGGAATAAAGAAGTTAATTTCATCTCTTGTGTGAGAGCCAAACCCATTTTAATAGTATTGAACATCTCAAATAAGAGATATTTTTAAACAAAATGTGTTTTAAATAAATGTGTTTCTAAACACAAACTTGCAGTAATGTTTCCACATAAATATTTCTGAATTTGAACACAAATGCATGCTTTCTACTGATCTGGCAGTGTACTCAGTAGCACATCCTTTATCATGCTTTTTGAGTGTATCCTGTGTTCCAGAGAATAATTGCTCTTTTACTAACATGAGTATAGAGAGAAAATGCTTGTCAGAAATTTTTATACTAAACCAAACAAAAAGGAGATAAATAATGCCAGCTCGGATTTACCAAACACACTTGTAAACACATTTTTTCTATTATTCAACGAGCTTGATATTTAACATATATTTCCTCCTGTAGCATAAGCCTGTTACCTCTTGGCCCTCATGAACCAAGGAGAATAATTTATTCCTCCTCCCTTTACAACATCCCTTTACATATTGGTAGACAGATATTTTATGTCTCCCCTCAATCTGCTTTTTGCCAGAATGAACATGACCAGCTCTGTTAACCTTTCCTCAAACTGGCAGCATTATTTTCCAGTCCTTTTTATGATTTTCTTGCTCTTCTCTGAATCCATTCCAATCAGTCCTTCTTTCTGAAATATAGCTCACAATATTCTAGCATGACATTGGTTTCCTAGAAAATAGAGAGGGAGAAAGAGCAAGAAAGTGGGGGACACATCAGTATTTGCAAGTTGAAAAGTGAAGTTCGTGACAATTGAACTGCATATGCTCAATGTGTCCGACAAGTTCAGGACTTACTGGTTATGAAAGTTGAATGCATGTGATTGAAATTAGCATGGTAGTAATTGGCAATAATTACCCAAATAGATTCAAAATATGCAGATATATTTTAACTATATCACTTTTCTTTTTTTTTTTTTTTGCCTCCCAATCTACATAATGCTTTTAATAAGGCATGTGACTTTTTTAACTTACAAAGCTTTCCAGATATGATTCAGTAGCCATGTTCATCTTCCTGGGAGTATTTCCTCCACCTTGTGACAAAGCTTGTGAATGTTCCCAGACCAATATAACACCCAAGGCAATATTGTGATGAAGATACTGTTTCTCTTGTTCCTCCAGATGACTTCTTGTGGTACTGCTCCATACACAGTATTCTCTGAACTGTTATTTACATAGTGTAGTTAATGCCTTTATGTCTTATTTCTCTTTAAAATTTTATTTTCATTGATTTAATACCATTTCTCCACATATCAAGACTGTATTATTCTTTGCAGCTCAGATCTTTGAGAGATATTGTCTCTAGAGAAAGTTAACTCATTATGGTCCTCAAGTTGGTGGCTAAAGCACAGGACCTCAGGGAAGTTACCTGTGAACTTTACACTGTTTGACAGCAAGTGTCAGACACAGTCAAGTTAGGTCCACAATTCTAGGCACAGATTAGATAATGGTGTGGCCAAATGTCAAATGATAACTGTGTATGCACATAATTATTCAATCTGCACATGTAACCCTCTTAATGCTTGCAAATTAGGCATGCAACTTCATCTACAAGTTAGTCAAATGTGTTTTCACACTCATCTAGCTAAAAAGTCAGGCATTCAAATACTTGCTATGATTCTACTCTCACTTGTAACAGTCTAGATTGCACATTTTCATTAAATGACAATTCTCACAAACTCTATAAAAGTCTTTTAAGTTTGCGTAGAATCAGGTACTCTATCTTTAATTTCTTTCTGTGCATTTTAGATGCGCTATGAAAACAGCAAATGAAATTCTATTTAAGTTGTGATTGAAACCATCACTTGTTAAACTATTTGCTTCTTTCTGTATTGTCTGGCCTAAGTCAGAAGAAAATTAAAATATATATTTACGCTATGTGCTGAGCTTTAAGTTATTAAACCCCCCCAAATCAATGTATTCATACTTTTTTCATTGCTTTCTGTAATCCTCTCTGCTGGACCTAGGAAAATAGACTAGAACATTTCCGCTTCTGTTTACACTCTTAATTCCCTCCTCATTCTCAGTCAGAGCACTCATAGACATACTGATGGAGAGCCCACTGAAGTCCACTGAAAGATTTCCTTCAACACCAGTGACTGCTGAATCAGGGCATAAGTTCCCCAGACTGCCAGGGATTCATGTTCATCTTTCTCCTGAAAGATAGAAAAAGAGTTTTCTGTTTGCTTTCAGGGCAGACAAGAGGGTTCTAATGCATTTGGGGTCTAATGCTAATTAACATAGTACCAAAGAAGACAAAATTTCTGACCTGCAGTTTCATTGATATGTTTCCTTCAAATCCCAGAATATAACTGTCCTTCCCAGGTTCATTTGGGAGAGTGAACTCAGTGAACTCAATGAGTTCTCAAAAATAGTTGCAAGAGGTTCCCTTGCACTGCTGGCAGACACTTTAACAGTGTAGTTTAAATTTCATCAGGCCTTGCTGATTTAACAATGTTCAGGTTAGTCCAATATTCTTTAACCTGGGCTACCCTAATTCTGCTTTGTGACCTCTTTCTTCCCTTGTTAACTATCACTGCCTTAAGTACCTTGTTACTATCAGCCTTTTCAGTGAAAACTGAAGCAACGCATCCATTAAGCATTTCAGCCTTTTCCTTGTCATCTATTATCTGCTTCTTTCCCCTCTGCTAAGTAGCAGACTTAACATTTTCTTTTGTCCACCCTTCATTTCTTAGACACTTGGAAAACTTTTCCTTGATCCGTTTTACATCCTTTGCTAATAGTACCTCATTTTGTGCCTTTAACTTTCTGACTTCTGCTCTTATGCGTCCTTACTTTTCTCCTGTAAGGGATCCCGTGTCAGAGACTGTGTGAACCAATTTCTACTGTGCTATTTCACATTTGAATAGAATGTTAAATATTTAAACAGCAAAGTTCTTTTTGTGGTTGTTAAATCAGTATTAAGTGATAGCCAGAGTGAATATTCAGGGAATAGAAGGATTCTCTGACTCACAGTCTCAGGTAAATTGCAATGGGACCTAAAAGCTTTTCAAAATGAAGATATTGCACTTATTTGAAGATCTTCTTTACTTTTCTTTTTCTCTTTCCTTTACTCTACAGACAGATTTAGTGTCAGCTTTTCTTCTCTTTAATAACTAAAAAGGTCATTTTGGTTTATTTTTCTATTAAATAATGTGGGTGAAAACATATAAATAAATTTATTTTTTTTTCTCTCCACATTTTTAATAGGATTTTTACAGCTTCTGCTGAGATACTGAAAACTTCAAAAATTGATAAGAAACATAATTTGTAGAAGCTTTAACTGCCAAAAAAAGTTGTGATTTCCACTTCAGGGAGACAGATAAAATATTGTGTGCTTCTTCAGGGCTAGACTGCCATATTTAAAATCCTAATATTTTTCTGCAAAACACTATTTAAATAAAAAGATAATTTGCTACTTAAAAAAGGAAAATAAAAAACAGAAACAAACAGTTCCCCAAACTTCTACATGGAAATAAGTAATTTTCTCCTCAAAGACTCAGTTTGCAGGTCTTTGAAAGTCAAGAGCACTGACTGTCATAACCTTTTCTTTTCACAGTAAAAGCTTTATTACACTTTGGTTAATAATGACTTAACCTGAGCCAATGATATCAGCTTTGGCTTACTCTATTTCCACACCCTCACAATCAAGCAGAGTGGTATAAATATTTGGAAGTAGGGGGTCAGTAGGAAGTAGGTTTGTTACAGTAATCAGCTTCAATGTATTTGCACCAATCCTATGTGGTCTGATAGCCAGTTCTAGTGAAGTCAATTTGTGTTTTCAGATGGTTGCTGAGACGGAAGGGACAAAAGGTACTCATCCATTTAGTAATGTACGCTGCTGACAATCATGTCTCTCCTCTCAAAATCCCAGCTGATAGAGATGGACACAGTAGTGGAAACCTTTGAGTATGAAGCTCTTTGGCTGCACATCAAGGAATTTAAGCTTCTTTTGGATTGCATGGATGTTGAGATAACATAAAGTGAACTGTTTCCTTCTATTACTCTAGATCTGGAAGTTTTTAAAGAAGTTTCTGATCCACGACCAACAGACGAAACATGTGGTTTGCACTGCCTTAAGTAAGGAGAATATTGTCACATTTGGATCAATGTGCACTCTCCACCGGATTTGTAATTATATTTAAATGCCTAAGGCTATAAATAAATGACTAACAATGCCTGAATTTTTCTGAGCAGGTTAAGTATTTAATTTTTCTTAAAATAAGTTCATCTAAAAATCTCACAGAGTTTCCAATGGATTCTTTTTTTATCAATACCATATCAATTATATTTACATTATCATACACAGTAAAAAGGGGATCTTTTACCTCTTGGGATATCTGAGTAAAGAATGTAACATCTCGAAAAGTATTTACAACAGAGTAAAGTGGATTATGGTTTTTATTCACGCATTTACAAGACATAAATTCACTGCCTTTTCTTGAATAACTTCCAATTTTTAAGTTAACTACCTACAGAACTATCTTATATCTTCAGTAACAAATATTCTTTGTTATGTCCATCTCTGGATATAAATCTGTCTGTCTTGACTTCATAAGCTAAGTCTTTGAATGTTAAGAGCAGGCCAAGTTTTAGGTTGCAAAGAAGAGGAAAACATCTTTCAAAGAAAGTGTTATAACATTCCAGGTAACACAGCTGTGTTTTACACTCTGTTATCTTTATTTTATTTAATGCCCCTCCCCGAACTTTCTTCTCTAGATATGTTTTTATTTTGTTTTAATTTATCTCCCAGCCATTAGAAGAATTGATGAAACTAAGAATTTACCTTCAGCAATGGCTACAGTTCTGCTGTGCTTGTCAAATTTTGAATGTCCATTCATTATTGACATAAGGGTTTTAGGGTTTTTTTCTGTACAATTTATTGGTGATCTGACTGTGTTAAGTGAAAGCTCATATTCTACTTCACAGAGTTAAAACAACATATTATGAACAGAGTATCCACCAGATTTTGTCTTTCTAAATCAAAGACGAGCAAGAGATGAAGGAGCAAAAGAGATGACCTGGATGTCATTAAAACAAAAGAAAACAAAACAAAACAAAAACCAAAGCCAACCAACCAAACAAAAAAGCCAACCAACCAAACATCCCCCTCCCCCCCCAAAAAAAAAAAAAAAAAACCTAAAAAAAAAAACCTTGACTGTCAGGGGATCTGTTTAACCTTATGTCTTGTCCTTTACGGCTGGTCTTCTTGATTTCTTCAGATGGAAGTAAAATGAGACAGATCCATAACATATAATACTACTATGTAATACAAAAATCTATATGGAGTTCATGGATTACACTATCTATAAAAATACTGAAAATTTTGGACCTGGTAATTCAGATCACTGTTTCAAGGAAAGAGCACAGAGTTGGAACTTAGAAGATTTAAGTATGGTTATAAGTATTGTCTACTTTATTCAAGTTTTATCCCTTCTGTATCCTATAAAATGCATTAATCATACTGGCATCTTCTGTAAGGTGATTTGAGATAATTCTGATTTAGAAAATCAACTGAAGTAGGAAATATGTAACAAATATTTACATGTGATTAACTTTAGAATCAATTACTCTTTCTATACAACTATATATTTAATTTATCTATTTTAATCTTTAATTGAACATCAAGAAGGAATTTAGTTACACTGCCTACATGTGCGTATGGCTTTAGCACAGAATGTGTGTAGTTTCTGAATTCAAGGAATCTCCACATTGCTGTTTACTTCTTTGCTTTGTAAGTGGGTGGGTGGGAGTGGGTGGTATGCCTGTTTATCCTTTTGTATGCAAAGTGGAGCCACAGCCTGCTCCAGTCTTTTGAGAGGTGAAAGTTGGTGCTGTTGTCTTTAGTTAGAAGAATGACTTACTACACTTTTCAGACAAATTACAATATCCTTTGCAGAGCCTGCATCTTATTATTGTACACATTTTAAGTATGTAAATATATGCACTCTCCCTCAAAAGAAACAAAAGAGAAATAACAAGGCAGACAATTACCTAAAAAAGGTGCGATTATTAAAAAAAAAAGAGGCAGGAGAGAAACCAGAGGAGTTTGTTTGCAGAGACATATAGATTTATTTTCTGTGGCAAAGCTCACTCATTGTTTTCTTTCTCCTAGATTCACTTTGAATTTCAGTTTTGAGTGAATGTGAATAAGAAATAGTCAGAAAAAACCTGCTATCTGGCAGTCTTAAATCAGCCCTGGTTTGGAAATTGTAATGAACCTTGGTGCTTGTCACAAAGAGTGGACTCAGAGGAGCTTTTATAGAATTTCTCCCAGCTCTTTAATATCTTTATGTTTTTATTTCTCATGGTTTCTACTGTGCTCTACCAATTTTTCTGAATGCTTTTTCAAGTTAGACTCCCTCTCTTCACTATACCTTTGCCTTACATATCTTCTTAGTAGTCTGGTGTCTACTGGAGTTATTTTCCCTTTTTATATTCCCTTCATCCTGCCTAGTTTCATTTACTACTCTCCCACCTCTCTCCGTATCAAATCATATAAACCATGTGCCCAGATCTGTGTTTTTGTTCATTTAGAGCATTTAGAGTTATATTGTTTTTTGGGTTTGTTTTTTTTTGTATTATTGACTGTTTTTCTCTCCTCAGTTATATAACATCAGCAAATTTCATCTTCTTTGTATGTAATTTTTTCCTACCTTCAAGTTCCTGGTACATAAAACTAATAAAATTGGTTGTTGTACTGATCTCATTATCACAAGGGACACTTGAAAATCCCGGTTGGCCCGAAATTGTGGATATTGCAGTTTTAACATCTTTTTAAAGAATAAAAAATGTTTATTTTTGCAGGTTACCAAGTTTTTATTAAAAATATGTACATCTTTATATTATTTCTCCTTTCCCCTGCATTGCTAAGGTGGCCTTAGACTATGTAAGATAATATCTTGTTTTCTTTTTAAAGGTAAGCTGAAAATCTAAAGTGGAAATTGAGTTAAGTTTGATTTATGTGTTGAGTGTGCCCCACCAACTAGTCTGCGAGGGAATTCATCATGTGGAAAAGATGTAGATAGCCTTTTCTGAACTTAGGTTTGCTCTTTGCTGAACTCCTGCAGCTTCTGGTATGCTGACACCACCTCAGAATGCATCATGCATTGCAGATACTCCAATATCACCCACCCTAACAAGTAGACAATATCATATTGGACAAGTTTTAGTTTGTAACTACTCTCATCTGTACCTAAAGAAGCTTCATATCAACATTTAAGCTTAGGGTTGTCTATGTCACATAGGACTTGCAGATATAGCAAAGGACTCAGTTTGGTGAGTAGATTTGCATGGGAAAGGCAAGTTGTGTTTTGTAAGTATGAGAGTATATGTGTATGAGAAGAGGATATATCTAGCTTTCTTGATGCTTATTTCTATAATCTTTCCAAGCATGCAAATGAGAGAATCTTAATGCAGTCCAACACAAAGCAGCTAAATTAGGGTCATAGAGAAGGGAGTAAATGGCAGCATTTCCTAATTTTGCAGTGCTTAACTTTGCAAGCTCAATGATCTTCTAATTCGCTATTGTATGAAATTTACTGAACAAAACTAAAAAAAAATAAATACAAAACAAACTAAAAACCCCACCTTGTTCCCCTGATTTAATTACACTTTACAACATTGATATCTGTGTCATTCTACCAAGTTTAGTCATTTAAATTACGGCTAGCCTTCATATGGACTAATACAGCAACTGGTTATAAAGCAGGAGATTATTTACATCCCTGTAAGAAGTCAAACTCACAGTTTCCTCATTTCTTTCCCACTGAAGATGACTGCACAGCTGTTGGTCAGTTCTAGAATGGAATCAGCCCTACTTAAAATAGGTTCCCTAATGTCCCAATTCCTATGGTATCAGCTTGCCTGCTCTGATATTTGTCCACTGATCTTATTTTGATTTTCTCGACCACTGTTTGTGGTACTTTTGTCCAGAAAATTTTTATCATCTTCATCAAGATTTTACTTCTGCTCTGTTATCTTATAATACCTGTGCCTCTGGTTTACGTGGTTATTTTTGTACCCCAAATCTCATCTCTATCTTGAGAGTTGAATTTCTTACTCCTCTATCCAGAAGCAAGTAGGAAGAAGAATGGAATCACTTCCAAGTACCTATGCATAAAGTTCCTGTGAGATGATGTTGGGGTTGTTTTGTGTACTCTCAGTTTGCAAAGCAAGACCTCAATAATTTTTTATTCTTTTTTCTCATTTCTTACTGCTCTGTATTTGACTATATCTCTTTGTCCTTGAGTTAGCTTAAGCCCCATGGAAGCACAGGTACTAGCCCCTTTCCTGCCTGATCTAACCCTTTGAAAAATATTTTCAGGCAGCCAAGTGGAAGAGCTGGAGCAAAAGACAGCTCAAGTGTGGTCCAACCCTTTATGAAGCTAATGCATGACCACTCTGTTTACATGATGATTCTGCACCAGGGAGGGAACGTGCCAAACTGAGAGGGAATTATCAGAGAATGTAGTTCATAAGCTTACAAGTACCACCAAATTTTTTTTCTTTATTTGTCTGTTGACTTGGTTGGGGTTTTTTAGCACAAGGAAATTATTTTGTAAGTTTTGGAAAAGAACTAAGCCTGAAGCAGATGAACAGAAGAAAAAAATGGAAGTTTATATTAAAGTTTAGAAGAAAAATGAAAACCTTGAGTATATGCACTGTTAGCACCTTTGTCCACAATATATACAGTAAATACCACACAGTGCAACTTATCTGAATTACCAAACTAAGACTTTTTTTTAGCAAGACTGAACATCTTAAGAATCTGTATGAACTGACATTTTTAATGTACTTGTACTTTTTTGCACAAACAATGGATAAAAAATAAACTGAAACCTTCAATCCCTCATGCTTTACCCCTGCCTCCCCATGCCTTAAAAATATCCAGTTGATATTTAAATAAAATAAAATTGGACAAACAAGTTCAGTTGTAATGACAACGTGATGTAGATTATTTGTGCGAAATTCAAGCTTGGTAGGAAATGATTTTCCTCTTGCTGGAAGAATTATACACTAATTAACCCTCTGGAAATAAGTGTTTAAAATGGAGAGTGCGTTAGAAATTTAAAGCAACATTTTTACACAGCTTATCTTAGTTACTTTTTTTAATATGTAAAAATGTTTGAGGATTACTTCAGTTTTCTTTCTCTCCTCATCCCTCCTCCTTCCTCCTGTCCGATGTAGGCCAAATCCTGCCAGGCAGATTAACACAAGCTCAATAGGCCAAATTCCAGTGTGATTTAAATAGGAGGTAAATTGGCAATATAAACAAGCATAATTTACATACTGAGTGTTAAGTGCTGGTTGAAAGAAGTGCATGGAGGAAGTCACTCGCAGTGCATATCAGGGTTTTATTAGTCCAGCAGAACCTGGAAACTATGCCATATAGCACTGCATGCCATCTAATGGTATTGTATATATTAATATTAATAAGGACGTAGCTTATAAAGTAATCCAATAAGAGTAGAAAGAGAAAAGTAAACTCCAGAGTTTGTTTTTTGTCATTTTCTCATCTTCAGATTGTAGAGAAATGTGTCTATTTTTCTATTTATGTGAGTCTGGTCCAATCCAGTACTTTTCTTAATGCCCTGGATAAGCATGTTTGTAAATTTGTAGATGACATCAGAACAGGAGGGACGACAAATGTTTTACGGCACATGATTACAGTTCAAAGTGAACTTGATTGAATTCAAGTTAAGAGCTCAAAAAAAGAACTCTTCTCAACAGATGCAAATACAGTTTTTGATTTATAAAGCTAACGATTGTGAAAATACCGGACAGAAATCTCTTGATCAGCCAGCAGATCAACAGAAAAAAAAGTCATGACTTTTTCATGGATCATTAGAGAATATAGACAGTGATACGACACTGCCATAATAGAGGTAAACATTATGCTGAGATGCATAATTGAAGGTCATCCCTGCAAAACCTGTTCAGCTTTGGGCCTCAGCAAGAACATTGCCCAGTTTAGATTGTGACTTACAGGACAAATAGAAGGGAATTGGTGAGAATGGAGGGAAGGCCAAAAATTAGAGGTCTAAACACCATCATCTAGGGGAACAGACTGAATGGATGGTGCTCAGCTTAGGAGCATTCTGAGGGAGAACATGATCACAGCCTTCAAAGAAAGTAATAAACTTTATTTTTCATCGTCCTGATATACTGCAAAAGACAGAAAGGTTTTAAATTCCAACAGGGAAAAATTACTTTACATATTAGGAAAAGCTCTTGACAGTAAGGCTAGAGAAACAATAGAAAAGGTTGTCTGCAGAAGCTGTGCAGTGTCTACCTTTGACAGCCCTTGAGATGAGATTAGAGAAACATCTGTAAGGAGTGACAGTGACAGCCAGCCAGGCATAGGAACAGAAGGTGGACTTCCATCCTCAGGAGGCCCGAGAGGCCTCCTCCTGCCAGGGAGAAGTGTCTCAAATTCCAGGAGATTCTGTGATGTTACAGGCAATGCCAAGAAGTCATCGGTGCTATCACCCATTTGAATAGTTAAATGGAAGTGCGATATTGCCTGTGACAAACTATTTGCTTAGCATTATCGCTCATGGTCCAGCGAGACTTGAAGAGTATGTCCTTAAGCAGCTATGATGAATACTTTTATTATCTCTAATCCGTATTTTATGGTGATTTATTTCATTCTACAGTGTAACATGTGGG
>NW_010189554.1:0-11680 GCF_000695765.1 Mesitornis unicolor | reverse complement strand
CTTGCAATGGATAGGCTTCTGATTCAAGCTCCTGAGTAGTTATCAGAATTTAGGAAGGATGGATCTGCTGTATTCCAGCACACACAGAAATTCAGTTGTAACTTGAACTGGGACCCATCACACTCCTGATCTAATCAAAGTAAGTGTTTTGTTTAACAGAACTTCCTGATTTGTTGTAATACAGACAGACTTTTGCTATGCCAGTCTGTTTACTACTGTTCCAAAGAGATTTTAAATAGATCTATGAACAGGTTTCTTTATCTTTATTTCTTGCTACTTCTGTCAGCATTAAGGCATGGAAGCCCATCTGGCCCTGGAAGACTTTTTTTTCCCATGACATAGATTGTTCTGAAGACAATTGTCCAAAAGGAGAACAAGAGATGTTTGTTATTTTTCTTTGAATTTTCATTGGCCAGAATGTCTGTCTCCTGTTATAAACTGACTTAAATTCCTTCCATCTGCTGCTGGGAACCAAATCAAAATGTAAATTAAAATAAATACATTTATTGGACGAAAAAGAGAAAAAGGACAAAAAAAAAAAAAGAGAAGAAAAAACTGAAACTTTAAATTCTGTGAACCTTAGTACGTTTAGCAGTGCCCCAATTATTTCTGTGTTATCTCTCTTTTCTTTCCAAAAATATTTCTAATGATAGCATTTGAGTTTTTTTGAGACATAAAGAAAGACTCCTGGAGTGCAGTTATTTTATGAATAATCAGAATGGGATATTTCAGGAACCTTCAAATTTTTCATAGATTGCAGACAAATGGGGGTGAGGCTGTTCAGCAACTTTAAACAGTGGCAGTAGATGAAAAGAAACCAAGTGGAAGACATGGGGTGTTTTTGATGGGAACAAGAAAGCAGAAACATTTAGGAGCAGCTGTTATTTTTTATTGCTTAAATAATTTTCTTTCTTTTCTAATGACTTTTTAAAATATTATCATGAGTACAAAGTCTCAATCCAAGAACAAATCATGCTTCAACAATATATATAGTCTGCTTCTGTAGCTGCTAAGAAGGCTCAACATATTATAGACTTCAGATTTTTGTATATAAAAACCACTTTTTTATTACATAAGTTTACTTTTCCTCCTTTCCACTTTCCCCTTTCCCTTTTCAGAAATATATACCCCATGGAGTGAAGTTGCCTGAGATTCTGGATCCTATTTTGAACTTTGTAAATCTAGGACTTTCTGGCTAATTTTATTCTGTTAAATATGAGTTCCTTTTAATTTATTCTAAATTATCTTTCAACACACAAGGAAAAGCTAATTGAAAGAATTGGTTATAGCTCATGCAGTCTTTCAGTGCGACGTTATCAGTTCAGATACAGCCCAGACAGCAAGAGGTCAACAGCAGTTAACTACAGATAAGTGTTTGGCAGCCATTCGGAAAGAAGCTCCCAGGGTTGAGTTCATGGTGGAAGGTGTTCCCATCACACTGCCACAGGTTTGGCACAGGCTGGTACTTCACTGCCAATTTCCATGGAGAGCTCAAGGAGAGAAGCAGCCTCTGAGGCAGTTTTTCTTTCCTAATATGCAGTTTTCTTTTCCTGATATTTTTACTTCAGATTGTAGGTCTAACAGTGAGAGCTCATTCCATCTCATCTCCCTGTGATCCACTGCAATGGTCTCTGGATAAATTAAAAGGTTGCTGGAGTATAAAGACAAAAGAAAGCAGCTGGTTTCTCAACCCCTGCATTGTGCAGGTCAAGTGATTGCACCCTATGTGTGTTATTTTGCCTATCTGTACTGAGCACAGTAGCACATACTTTCTGTAGCCTGCTTTTCAGAGTGGCATCCCTTGATAGAAGGAGAAGCAGAGACAAAAACTCCTTTCTGTTTGTAGTTTTTTACAACAGAAATAAATTTTGACTGTCAAAAAAATTGTCTTTCATTTGCCAGGTGTTTTTCTTCCTGTTGCTCAGCTTTGAGACATTTTATACATTCCTGTTTAATTACATTTGGTCACAAGTAAATGAAAGACTTTATATCCTCTATCTTTAAGAAATCTAAATTAGACCACCAAATGAATTTAGAATTTAACATTTGCCTTCATTTTAATTTTAAGAAGACTGGAAAACAAAATGTTAAAAGAGCTTATTCTTCCAGCTTGACTAGTAAGGGCCACTCAGGTTCTTTATTTTGAATTTTTAAATGCCTGTTTGAACCACCTTCATTTCAGACAGTGAACTCCAAATGGACATACACAGACCTTGGTGCTTACCTCAGCTGGAAGTGAGCATGTCATTAAATTCACAGAGCCAAATCTAAGTAAAAACAGTACAAACTTTAAATGCTTAAAGGTGGCCTAATAACATAGTGAAATAACCCCAGCTAATGAAAGTAAACAAAAAAACCCTTAAAAAGAGCTAGAAAAACAAAACTAAACAAACCTTTCCTTGACAACCTAGAGAAAACTGGAGTCCAACCCAGTTGCCCATTTACGTGTTCATACTTTTCTGTGAGATGTCCTGGAGCAGTAGAAGGGCATTCACATACTTCTATCAGAAATGGTGAAGAACCTGTGCAAAAACTGTGCCTTTCTGCAGCAGCAGCTGGAAGCCAATCAGGTTGCTCAAAGGCATCCTTGGTGTTTCCAGGTCTCGAAGAAAACCTCCATTTTATCTCATATCCGAAATGTGTCTGTATTTCTGAATGCCACATGTCTTGCTCTGTGTTTGCTCATTCTACAACCCAGTAAATACAGTAATGCCGATGCTAATAAAAAGTCATAGGGTTTATAGCAACAACATGCCGATAAGAGGTTAAAGCTTGTATTAACTGAACAGTGTAAAGCCTCAGGACCTACCAGACTTTGACTGGACTTGACTTGGCTGGTCTTGAGCTTATTTTAGCTTGTTCATTTGTTGTAGCAGTAAATTGTCACAAGGACTGTTTTAACCAATTATTAGCTTTATCTTAACCTTGTGAAATTGTATGGTCTAGCACCTAAAGAATTTACACCACACATGGTAACTGTCTAAATGATAGCTCTGTAAGTAAAGTTGCAGGCATGTGAGAAGAAGAAGAATGATCAAACAGATTGTCTGAAAACATATAAAACTAACCCCAAAATACCCAAGACTGAGGAGGAAGAAACACCCCGTGGTTTTAGGCCACATAAATTGCATGAGATGCAATGGCTGCACATTTCGTACTGGCTGTGTAAGTCATTCCCTTCCTACTCCACTCACCAGAATCTTCTCCTGAATTAGCATGTCCCAGAGAAACTGCAGTTTGTTCTTCATTTAGATGATTTGACCTGCTCCCAAGAGCAGCCTGGACGAGATTGAGCAGGCAGACTGCCACTCTACTTTACTTTTACTTTCTAGCAGAACAGAAGAAAGAGTTACACTCATTAAAGCAAGGGCAAAAAAAATGCACCAGCTATGAGCACACTCCTTAGAAGAGTGTCTCCTGTGGAAGAATAATTATGACGCCTTATGTTATTTATTATCTCCATTAATGATTATGAAGGAAGTGTAAAATATAAATATAACATTGCTAATCATAAAATGCAGGAGAAAAAAAAATAAAAACACAATAAATAAAGTTATGGTTCAAGGGCTAATAGACTGAGGAGAAAGGACAGGCAGTGGCTGTAGGACCCTGAGGGTCAGAGAGCAGTATTTTTTCCTCCGCTTTCTGGCCACAGTCTTAATACCAAGGAGGCCAGAAGTTTTGGGGGCTCTTCCAACCTTTCTGGGCTGCTTTGTGTGACATCTCCAGACAGCTGGGCATACTTTCACGTGTTCGGTGATCTCCACCACGATCTGCTCTGGGGTATGGCTGAAGTCCCTTGTAATGACTCACAGAGGCCACAAGGGACTTTTCTTGGACACTTTCACTTAGGACTGCCGGGATAGGGTATTCTATGTAGTTAAATATCCTTTGTCCTTTTTTACTTACCTTTTCCTTTCCCCTATTTTTCATTAAACTTGTTATAGTCCTAATTTCTAACCTTGTGTGAAGCATCTCTTCTTTATTCCTGTTTTATCCTTCCCTGGGATAGTGGGAAACAATAAAGAGAAATCCTGCCCCCTGTTTCATTTGGGCTCTCCCTGAGCCCTTAACAGAGACACTCAGTGGAAATTAAGAAATATAAGAAGAAATAGCATTGGCTGTACACTACCTATTGAGGATCCATATCCTGGAAAAAAACAAGTCCAAAGAGAATATGGAGTCTGCGGTGGATGTTTGAATGGATAAGAGTACCTAGGTAAATGCTGATTTTCTTTCTTTCAGTCTTCTTATAATTTTATTTCTTTTTTCTTTTTTTTCCAAGGATGTTATGGAAAAACTGGAGAGTATTCAAGAAAAAAAAATAAATTCAGAAACTGCAGAAAATTACAGTGGATTATTTTTAACTTTGATAGGTAACTTCATTACAGTCAATGATCTTCATATGAAGAAAAAAGTAGTGTGCGAAGAGATCCTTAGCAGAGGAAGTATACCAAGAGATGCTTTAGTCATAGCCAGGATTTGAAGTTCCATTCAAGAGCAGTAAAAAGAATCTGTGGCCTGTGAGATGCAGGAAATAAAACTAAGCCTAGGACTAATTTAAACTAACTATTCTCAGCATTGTGATAGAATTAGCTGCTTAACGTTATCTCTCTAAGCTCTTGCAACAGCCATTGATGAGTCAGGTAGCTCCACTGGATGGATTGTCAAATGAGGCTGGAGAAGTATTATATAATGGAGACAGCTGTCTTCTGCATATCCTTCCATTGCTAGTTTAGGTTAGACACCTAGTTTAGATAGCTGAAAGGCATGCAGAAGAAATCCTGCTCAGAAAAGATTTTTTTTTTTTTTAACTCAGGGAATGTGTGTGTAACTGAAGCATTAACTTTTAAAGCTTTTAAAGGAACTTTTAAAGTGCATTCTTCTCTTCAGTTTTTTGCTTAATGCAGTAACACTGGTCTGGAGGCCCTCATTCTCCTAGGTATGGACAGCTTCCGGAAGAGAGAAACACCCTTATATGAACAGCAGCAGCACACCTGCTTCGTAAGTTTACACTGATATGTTATAACCTACAGGTAAGTTCTATGCTCATAGTATAATAGGCAAATTAAGAGTCACAGAGGGATAGGTCTATATCTATAATTTTTATTTATCATCCCAGTTACTGTTAAGGCATAAGGCTAAATTGCATGTAACTGTTTACTTTTGTCATTTTCTTATCAAAGAAGAGTTCAATTCTTAGAAAAAGACCTAGAGTTGTTCTTCAAGTCAGTCAGAATCCTTAACTCAGTTACCAAGTAGGTAGGGGAGATTGACAGCCAGGATGAGCCACAGTAAATGCAAAAAAACCCCTCCCCATTTAAATGCAGGAACTTAATAGTGTGAATAGTGGTGTTCCTAAATAAATGATGCGTTAGAAACTTGGAGTAAAGGTGGACAAGGAGAAAAATGTAATATGAATATATTTTATTTTTTTTTAAGAAGCCCAGCATCATATTTAGATTGCTTATTTTAGTTTTCTGTTTTACAAACTGCACTGTATAGAAGACTAATTTCTTTTAGTCTACTGACTGTGAAACACAATACTCATAAACTGAACATAGAAGGACCTAGGCCTCTATATAGCTTATCATTTAGTACAGTTTTCTAGGAAACAAGAAACATAAGCTGGGGGTTCAGATTAACTTTCCATTTTCTGAAAAAGCATTTTGTTTACAAGAGAACTGCAAACAAATGAGTATTTAGTATAAGAAGGATGTGGTCAGATACACGTTTCTAGTTCTATATGTGAATGTCGCACTGAGAATTGCCCAGTCTGAGGTAGATTGATGCTTCAACCTAAGAGGGACTAAGTGCTTCCAGGAGCAGATGGAATAGAGAGCAGGTGTCCCTAATTGCTTTCTTGCAAGACACCCCTGAAATTTCAGGGAAATTCCAATTTAGGAAGAAAATAATCAGCATGACTCTTGTTTTCAGTCTAGAAAATGAACTTTTCCAGGAAATGGTATCTACAGTTCTCTGTGTGGGTTTGCGTGTGGGCAAAGGAGGGGAAGGGGGAGTATAGCATTTTGGATCTGAGTAATTTCTTGTTAGTTTTTCTTTAGATAAATAGGAGCAGTTGAGTCTCTAAAGACCACAGTCTGGTACATTTCCCAGAACTCACTTGGTCTTGTAGAAATAATTTAAATAAATAACTGAATGGCAAGTAAAATGTATTTCAGGGCAGCACTTTCACACTGAAACAGGGGCAACTGTGATGGGAAAGAAAAGACCACAGTACTTAGCAACTTTAGGCAGGTATTAGTAGCTGTTTAAATTTCAACTGTATGAGGGCTTTAAGTCTTGGATAGGACCCATACTTTTCTTATATTCCTAATTGCTATGTGAAATTCATATATAGATATTACTTTCTAAAAATTTTTTTCTTCCTTTTTTATTTTTTATAGCCTGTCCATTTTATTTTTACATTGCTTACTTGCTTTTAGAAATGCTTGTCAGTTTCCACTGGTGAGGGCTTTTTGAAGCTTCTTATTCACACAAAGGAATATATTCAAGATATCCATATTCATATGTAAGAACCAAATATGATACGTAGTCGCTAAGTGGACTCATGAATCCTGTGGGACTTAAGTTATCCATGGCAATATTTGGAGTTATAACACTTACCTGTTAATTATCTGCAAATGATTTCCAGAGATGGAAAAAGAATGGGAACCGTTTCCTTACAGATTTGGGTGTTCCATCTCTGTTTTTTAACTTTAAGAACTTAGGATATAGGAGCCGCCTTCTGTTGTGTTGATATAAGACTTCTATGTTAAGGACCTAGTGGAAGGGGAACCTTCTCACCTCCAACCTACTGACAATGGCCCCTAATTGAACAGAATGAGGGTCTTCTTTTGTGCTCAGAAATGCAGTGAGGTAGGTATGAAAACAGACAGCAGGACCCAGTTCATGTGATGGCCAATGTGGAAGTCATTGTAGGTGTTACCTCCTCCCAGTCAGGATTTCTCTGTGTACTCCCTGACTTTATGAAACAACAGTTTCAGCAAAAGGCATACATTAGTTCACATTATGTCATAAAAAACTTTCATTTTTCTTTCTATTTTAACCCAAAACATCCTATGAAAATTTTTTGTCCCTTCTGAGAACAATCATATTAGATGAATTAACCTGAACCATTATCACTTGATAGTAATTCTTCTTGACTTTGTCTAGGGGAGGATTTATGTCTTCCTTCAGTAAGACAGTCCACTAGAAATGAGAATTCAGTACCATCTCATCCTTACATTACCCTTGTTTAGAAGTAGAGAACATGGTTTCGTCCTTCTCATATTCACCACATTTGCCATTTAGCTTATCGCTTTGTGTGAAAAAATTGGGAAACATTTGCCTATTAGTAGGTGGCAGAGGTTAGTTTTTTTCCAAAAAAGAGAGGTAAATTCACTAAGATGAGGGCAACTGCAAGTCTGACTAGTGGAATCAAGGGCAGTGTTTCCTAGTTGCATCTCATCTCCTCACCAGAAGAAAAGAAAAGCCTGCAGTTTCAGCCACAAATTTCCTTCTTCTTGAAAACAAACTCTGGTGTGCAAGCCGCTGAGGTCTACGACATGTTCATGAAGGGCCTGGGATGGGTAAGATGCAGCCTTTTCTCCCTTCACACAGAGCTGCCATGATTATTGCAAGCACTTTTGTGTATATTTATCTTACAAGGCTCCTTTGCTATGTTGCCATCACTGGGTTTAAAATCTGCCACCCTGAAACATTGGTACTTCCTAAGGACTGGGGTTAAAACTAGACCTGAGGCTGTCTGGAATGCAATAAAGACCTCAATGGTAACCTGATCTGACAACATCAGGAAAAGTCAGCATTGGCTTTGGAACAAGTAACTACCCATTCTCTCCCTCCTGCTTTGCCCCAAAAGCCAGCAGCATCGCAGAGCAATGCGATTTAATAGCAAAGGTGCGCAAAGTTCTACAAATCCAAGGACAACTTTAAATCATGACCATCCCTCCAAAGCAAGGGGAAACATCAGAAGTTTTTATTCTTTCTGGAAATAATAATAATAATAAAACCAACAACAGTAACAATAAAAAATGTTCTGACTTTCCAAATGTAGCTATGCTTGTGCTTTTTTTTTTAATAAGAAAACTACACTCCCTTGATGACAGACCTGCTGAATATTTCTTTCCTTTAGCAAAATCCTGATGAACTGACATTCTAGGTTCATGCAAACAAATTCCCTATAGGATGAATTTATGATTTGTATCAGTATTAATATTGCACTTGGACGTGGAATTGCTTTTTCAAAAGATTTCACCTCATTTTGGTGAGCATGTGTTTATCTGCAAGACAACTTCAGCTCCCTTAACTTTCTTCCCCTTTTTTGTAAGATGAAGCAGTTAGAATAAATAAAATAAAATCTATTAGAGCTTGTCTAAATGTCTGCAACCATTGATTCTGAAGTAGTGACTGACAGCACCCAACTGACTAAGTAGGTTATAACAAGCTAGCTCCAGGCTGGAACAGCCATTGGAGTGCAGAGGAGATATGCTGGCCTCTAAATTTGTTGTAAGTAGAAAGAATGGCAGGAGAAGAGGAAAGGAAAAAAGAAAGAAGGAAGAAAGAACCCTCTGCCAACAGCCTCCATTCCTGTTCTCTTCTTCAGCAGCAGCATCTTGTAATTGCCAGCTTTCTTTAATTCTTCGTTATATCTTGAGGGGACAAGAAAGATAATTCTTCCTAACAGATAGCAGTAAAAGTATTATTCATCTAATCATTCACAAACACATGTGTTCGTATTTGAAAGCTATGCCTTCATGTATACACAGCATATCACACGCCCAGACAGGCAGAAGCAGCCACAGCAGCGTACAGGGCCATAATCCAAATGAACACCACTCCACTGCACAAAGACACATGTGCACACAATAGCATACAATATACAGCTGAATGTACTCTGCCCAGCTGGACACAGAACTGGAGCACATTCAAATGCAAATAACATATATTTTCTACAAGAATTTTGCCCTTCTGAGACTTTGTTTCTTCCTTTTGAGTCACTCTTTTTCCCAGCTCTCTCCAAGTGTCATGAAATGCTCTTTCTCCCCCCACCCCTCACAGTCCAAATGCTTTGCACTTTCACTGTCATACAAATTGTATTGCTTCTTCATGTCTAAGCACTCAATGTAAATGCATATATATATAATATCACAACATGAGGCAAAAAAGCCCCACTTTAGGACACTTAAAAGGCCATTTCAAGACCAAAGTCCTGATGACTCTCAGGCAATGATTTCTATTATTGCATTGCTGCATTGTGGTGATTATAATTTCACTATAGGTCAGGCTGCAGGAGATCCACACAAGCAGAAAATCTGCTCATGCAGCATCATTCCCCAAAACGCTGGCAAGTCTCAGCGAGCTGAAAATGCTCTTCAATTTATCCCAATGCAGAACAGGAAATTGTCTGAAGTCTAGAAAATGTTCAAGGGTACCAAATTATATTTCCCACTTTCTTTTACTTAGAAATGAAGATCCTTGTTCCTTGATAAACTGGTTAATTCTACTTCAATGGGCTCAGGTTCCCAGCTAGAGATCTATTGTATTCAATAAAGCTCTGGCTGAGACCAAGCTTTGCTTACAATTTGCATGATTCACAGATTTTAAAGGCAGAGGGGACAATAAGATCATTAAAACTGATTTCCTGAATACTGTAAGTCCTTATTTCCAGTAGAATATCTCCACATCAAGCCCACTAAAAGATCTTCCTGTCCTTGTGTAAACATTCCTCTTCTCTTTCAAGTCTCACTCAAAACTTATCTACTTCAAGAGATGCTTAATCTTCCAGAGAGGCATCCAACCTTGATTTAAAGGTATCAAGACAAAAAAGAATCCACTTTTTCCCTGAGCAGTTTGTTCCAGTGGTTAATCACCCACACTGTTAAAAAATATTGTGCTTTATTTCTAATTTGTCTGGCTTCAGCTTCAGACATCGTCTCTTGTTATGCCTTGCTCTGCTAGATTAAAGAGCATTTTAGTAGTTAGCGTTTTCTCCCTGTGAAGGTACTTAGACAGTCTAATCAAATCACCTTTCAATCTTCTTCCTGATAAAGTAGATAGGTAGAGCTCTTTAAGTGTCTCACTATAAGGCATTTTCCATGGCTCTTAAACCATCTTTGTAGTTCTTTTCTGCATCTTCTCTGATTTATCATCGTTTCTGAAAGATGAGCTTTAAGAGTATTAAAAAAAGAAATTCTACAATCTGTTTTGTCATTGTCATAGAAAAATGTTAAAAGAGTCACTATTTCTACTTATCTGTTTAGACAGTCAGGGATTACATTAGCTTTTTCCTCACTATAGCTGCAGCTTGAAGGATTTCCACTGCCTTGTTTGCCCACTATAGCCCTATAAGCAGAGCTGCTACTTCACACAGTACAACACAGTCCTCTGTTAGGTCTGCTCTTCATTTATTTGACTTAAATTTATTTCTTTACATTACACCAGAAAAAAAGGCAAATATTTCTATGCACACTTAGTAATCCTGTTGAAGGAATACTTTTGGAGTGGCACTCTCCTTAGTAAAAAAAAAAATAAAATTAAAAAATCACTGCTTAGTTAAAAATGAAAGCTTTAACATAAAACAAACAAATAAACAAACAAAAAGTTGGGTTTTGGGTGTAAAAAACCACTGCAGTAAATGAATGAGAATGTGTGAAATAGCAGAATCATAATGACAAGCACAAGAACAGTGACAAAATTTAGCTGGTTTGTTAATATATGTTTTTCCTCTTACTGTTTAGCAACATGTAGGGTAGGACTTATTTACCCACACGTAGGCAATTTACGTAAGCATCTTGTCTATAGTAGTCATTATACTACCTCCTAAATTAATGGTGAGACACAATCCTCTACCTGGAAAAGTCATCCTTATATCTTAAATACTTTTTTAAGATAGGATGAATGGTCCTCTAAAGGTATTTAACCTTTTCTATTTACAATAAAATTGTTTTATATTATTATTATTCATTAATCACCTAATTTTCAGATAGCTAAATTTAGGTGAGGTGAATCTCATCCTTATTGTCTTGTGGTTTAATATTTCTGTGAACTGTTAAAAGTACTGTTTATCAGTACAGAGATGGTTGCTGTGTAGTAATGGGTGACACGAAGCATGAAATGTGTTTAAAGTGTTCTGACAATTGAAAGGAGCAATATTGCTCTGTGAATTCAAAAAGCAGTTTGTGTTTTTCAGTCAAAAAAAAAGCCTTTGTCTCTAATTCCAGAACTGGAAACTCTTTTGTTACATTATAACAATACATTATAACTGGAGAATCTCCAGTCCTTAAGGGATGAGAAGGGAAAAATGGTGACTAGGGATGAAGACAAGGCTAAGATGCTTAATGCCACCTTTGCCTCGGTCTTTAATAAGGGCAGATGCTCGCCGAGTGCCCAGTCTCATGGGCCAGAGTACAGGGAAGGAGAGCAGAATAAAATCTCCCGAAATACATGAGGAGTTGGTTGAGGATGTGCTAGGTCAATTAAACACACAAAAATCCATGGGGCCAGATGGAATTAATCCAAGAATATTGAAAGAGATGGCAAATGAGCTTTCCAAATCCCTGTCCATTATCTTCCTGCAGTCCTGGCTGACTGGGGAAGTGCCACTTGACTGGAGACTGGTAAATGTTATGCCCATTTACAAGAAAGGACAGTGGGAAGA
>NW_010189553.1:0-1924 GCF_000695765.1 Mesitornis unicolor | reverse complement strand
CTCCTCTGTGGCTCCACCTGACTATTTGCCTACTGTTCTGACATAGCACATAGTCAAAGTCCATAGTTATTCAGATCTGAAGCAACTATGGCCGGGAAGCCATACAACTGTGTTACCTCAAGCTCGTGTTTCTTGCCACTCTATAAGGTGGATGAGCTTGGGCTCAGCAGCTGATACTCAACTCCACCTAAACAGTGAGGCTTCAGGGCATGCAGAGTAGCAAAATTTCAAAAGTTTAGGTGAGTTTTCATGTAAATGCTTATCTATCCTACCATTTTTTGAAGGTTTTTCATTTTTTCTCTGTTGGACATATGCACCTATATCCACCTAATTTCTAATTTTATTGCCCAATGCTTCTTGGCTTTTACATATAGCAGTTTGTTTATAGCCTTTAACTACACCGTGTGTCATTTGGAACATCAGAATATAGTTTTGGGGTTGTAAAGTACGTATCTAGCACATAATGCAGTACATTAAGTACTTCCTGACCTTACTTTGTACAAGCTACATCTGGAACTTGAATCACTGTAACTGAGTCAGTAACAGCCATTAGAGTACTCAACTGGGACATCGCTTTCCTCCTAAGTAGTTCTCATATTCAAAAGCTACCTTCTCTCTCTGATTTTGGATCTAAGTGATAGGTTGACTAAAGATCATCAAGGGAGTGGAGCATCTCCCTTCTGAGGAGCGGCTGAGGGAGCTTGGTCTCTTTAGTTTGCAGAAGAGGAGACTGAGGGGAGACCTCATTCATGTTTATAAATATTTAAAGGGTGAGTGTCACGAGGATGGAGCCAGGCTCTTCTTGGTGACAAACAATGATAGGACAAGGGGTAACGGACACAAGCTGGAACACAGGAGGTTCCACTGAAATTGGAGAAGAAACTTCTTCTCAGTGAGGGTGCCAGAGCACTGGCCCAGGCTGCCCAGAGAGGTTGTGGAGTCTCCTTCTCTGCAGACATTCAAAACCCGCCTGGACGCCTTCCTGTGCAACCTCATCTGGGTGTTCCTGCTCTGGCAGGGGGATTGGACTGGATGAGCTTTTGAGGTCCCTTCCAATCCCTAACGTTCTGTGATTCTGTGATTCTGTGGTTGACTATGGTTCAGCTGCTGTGGCATCTTGAAACAACCAGAATTGCTGCTAGAAAATCAAATTCAATCATTGGTATTAGGTTCAAATATTTAGGAAAAAATATGAGCGTTTCTGATTTTTCTACAGTCACACAAACAGCAATAACTGATATTTTAAAGCAATTCAAAAGCAACAAAATCATTTCCCAAAGCGGAAAATTTAGTGCAATTGTGATATGCTGTGAAAAATATTTCCTAGAGCAAATAATCAGAAAATGGCTGTTGCGCAGTGTATCGATACGAAAAAGAAGTTGAATTTCATTCTATTAAAACTGAGACCATACAATGACATGAAATCATTTACAAAAGATACACAAACTCTTGATTTAGTAAAAATGTGAGTGAATCATCAGTGGGACATTTTTATTTTATTTATGATTTTTTTTTGACCACAGTAGCTTTTCATCTTGCTTAGTTCAAAATTTTTTAGACTCTTACTGTAATGGCAATACATTTTGTGGCCAGTTCTTTCCAATGCAGAAATGCTTTCCAATGCTTTCCTTCCTCTTTTACATAACTGGAAATCATTTTATCAATGATCTTCTATTTTTTTCTAGATTAAATAAAGCTGGTTTAAACTTCTCCTTCAGAAAAAGATGAAACTTCTCAGATATCTCGTGCTTTGACACTTTGTAAAATTGAAGAAAGAACTTCTACACTTTGCTTCTCTTCCTTGTCCTTCTCTTAAGCAAAATAAAATTTCTTCTGTTCCAAAAAAATCAATTTTCCATCATTTAACCTCTTAAAAAAGTTCAGGAGTTCAACATTGACCTGAAATCCTTTTTATTTTTTTTTT
>NW_010189552.1:0-2469 GCF_000695765.1 Mesitornis unicolor | reverse complement strand
GAAGAAGTTGCAGCCAACTCTTTCTTTCCCCCCACCTCTTTTTCCTTTCATTATCCCAGAGAGTTATTTCTCATTCAAATTCTTCTCCAAGGCCTGCTCGACTTGTCTTGGTCCTCTACCCAAAAAACCCCGCCCAGGCTAAACTCCCAAAGCCATTCGTAAAAGGCTTATTTAGAAAGTAGATACCGAGTTGAATCTGGAGCAAACGCTTGCCTTAATGACATGATGCCAAGAAAATTAATTAGAGAAGGGATGTGGATGTGGAGGCAGAGCTCACCTCTCAGAGCTTGTCATTAGAACTCTGCACGCAGCAAAACTCAATCAATTTACGCCGATAGGGTATTTAATCCACTATAAGTTTCCAAAACAACAATAATTCAGCAGGATATGCTCATATTTTCTGCACCGTGAGCCGATAGCCGGGGGTTAATTAGTTAAGAGTAAGAGGAATGAAGGAGGTTGGTCAGAAAGCAATATCCTCTTCTGCCCAAACTGATGCTGAAAAGAAAAAGCCCTGATTCTTTAGTTAGTTATTGCAAGTAAGGTTTGGGATTAAAATACATTTTCCAGCGCAGATTTTTCCTCAGCCCTAGAAAATGTTGTTTTGCTGGAAGAATAAAACAACAAATTGTCGAGGCCAGCAGATAAAGACCTTGCTCGTTTCTGCCTGATCAAAAATCCAGTCTGCAACTGCGAGTAATTTGCATCGCTCCCTCTTTAAATCAGCCCTGTCCTTTAACTTCCAGATGCACCCGGTTTTTTTCCCCTAATTCCCTGAGTTTTAAATATTTGATGAGCTTTCCCTGTGTTTTAAATATTTGATGAGCCCAACCATTGGGAAACAAAGCAGCATCGCTTTGATGTTGCAGACACCGAGTACCGCCACCTAAATAACTGTGTGTGACTGGATTTATTTATTCATGGTGAAGAAAGCTGCATTATAAAGCCTCAGCTCCTCAATTTTGCCTTGGTCTCCTGTGATGCTCGCTGCAGGAGCAGCAATTAGTAAGTGCTGGCCAGTTGGAAATAGAATAATGTTCATTTTCAGTACCTGGGGCTGTTGCGATAGGGAAAAACGCCCTAATTTGACCAGAGCTGTCTCATTATCTTAACTTCATTTGAGCCAATTCACAACAGCTCATCACCCTGCGTCTGTGTGGCTTCTTTTTCCCAAAATTTCCCCTGAACATTTTCACTGCCACCACCAAACCCACCGACGTAGCTTCGTGCGAGCCCCTTGAAGTCTTTACATACGCTCATATATATCCAGAATATCGAGCAGAAGACATTTTAGCTAAGAACCACATTAAAAAAAAACCCTTTCCTTGCACCAAAAGCACCTTTTTTTTCTTATTACACACAGCAGAGCCAGGGCTGAAAAGCTCAGAATGAAATTAATCTGTAAAACTGGGAGCTGAGTGCTCCTTAATGGGCTGAGCGAGCCTGATTTGCTGGGCGCTGGAAAACAGCAGAGTGCTGAGAACAAGGAGTCCTTGGACCTTGCTAAAAAATTAATCTCATGAGATTTCCATAAAATTATGACCCATTTCTGGATGTACCCTGGCTAATCCAGCCCCACAGAGGCAGCGGGTGGCTGGAGGCCTGGTAGGCCTCAGCAGTGCAGAGCCAGCACCGCTGGACACCTGGGCAGCCCTCATGAGCACCTCTTGCTCCTCACCCTGTGCCTTTTTCTTTAGAAACTCTGCTAAATCAGTCCCCAGCATCGGAGCTGGAGAAATAATAGGTGTTTCACAAGCATTTTCTACCACATTTGGAGAAGGAACAGGTGATTGGGCCCAGAAGAGACTCATTTGGCCTGAGTGCTCCACACCGTTGATGAGAAGTGGCTCTTCACATTTAAATGGGAGCTAGGACATGCAATAAAGATTTCAGTGTGGATTTCAATGAGACTCATCAAGGCTCGTTAGCGCCTGCTCTGCCTTGACCTGCTTGGGTCCCGGGTGGCTTCTGCTGGAGTGTGGAGATGCTGCAGTCCAGGGGGCCTGGGAATCCGAATGAGCTTCAAGAGCTCCTGTCAGGAGCACGGCACGAAGATATTTTGTAGGTAAACCAAATATTGCCTCCCTAGTTTAAAAATATTGCTGGTTTTCTCCTGGTGAGTGCTCACAGGGGTTCATGCCCATGAACAGAGCAGCAAGAGCAGGGGGACACTGAGCTCTTGGGGAAAATAAACCTTGAAATACTCCTCAACTGTCAGTTGAAACCTGCTTTAAAATATTTTAGAATCCGTCCAAGCCTTTTATGAGTTGTTTCCTATCTCTCCATCATCTTCTTATTTAAGGTTTTTATTTGCAGATGTCGGTGGTTTTCACCACCAGGGCCTGGAGCACCAGTGGCATTCAAGGCTTTACACAGGGCAGCCCTGTTCTCTTCAGAAAGCCAATATCTTTTCTTTTCCACAGAAACAACCCATCAAGGTTGGAGATGACATTGGAGAGAGAATATCTG
>NW_010189551.1:1188-1390 GCF_000695765.1 Mesitornis unicolor | reverse complement strand
GGGCCACCCCCACACCCTCAGGGCCACCCCAAAACTTCCAGGGCCACCCATATCCCCCTGGGTACTCCCATTGCTCCAGGGCCACCCCAAGACCTCCAGGGCCACCCCAATTGCTCCAGCGGGACCCTCACGGCCTCAGGGCCACCCTCACAGCTCCAGGGGCACCCACAGGGCCCCTGGGCACCCCCCCTGCTCCCAGGGC
>NW_010189551.1:0-1024 GCF_000695765.1 Mesitornis unicolor | reverse complement strand
CCCTTAGCCCCCCAGGGGCACCCCTAGACCTTTGGGGCCACCCATAGGGCCCTGGTGGCACCCATAGAGCCCCTGGGCACCCCCACTGCTCCAGGGGCACCCCAATACCTTTAAGGCCACCCATAGGTCCCCAGTGGCACCCATAGACCTCAATGGGGACCCCAAGACCTCCAGGGCCACCCCCACATCCCCCTTGGTACCCCAAGATCCCCAGGGCCACCCCATTGTTCCAGGGCCACCTCCACACCCTCAGGGCCACCCCAGACCTTTGGGGCCACCCTCACAGCTCCAGGGGCACCCCCAGACTTTTGACGCCACCCATAGGGCTCCAGGGCCACCCCCACACCCTCAGGGCCACCCCAAGACCTTATGGGGCCACTCACAGGACCCCTGTGGCAACCACAGCCCCCTGGGAACCCCAAGACCTCCAGGGCCACCCAAGACCCCCAGGGCCACCCCCACACCCTCAGGGCCACCCCAAGACCTTATGGGGCCACTCACAGGACCCCTGTGGCAACCACAGCCCCCTGGGAACCCCAAGACCTCCAGGGCCACCCAAGACCCCCAGGGCCACCCCCACACCCTCAGGGCCACCCCAAGACCTTATGGGGCCACTCACAGGACCCCTGTGGCAACCACAGCCCCCTGGGAACCCCAAGACCTCCAGGGCCACCCAAGACCCCCAGGGCCACCCCCACACCCTCAGGGCCACCCCAAGACCTTATGGGGCCACTCACAGGACCCCTGTGGCAACCACAGCCCCCTGGGAACCCCAAGACCTCCAGGGCCACCCAAGACCCTCAGGGCCACCCCCACACCTCCAGGCTCACCCATAGCACCCCAACAGCACCCATAGCCCCCCACACCGGGCCACCTGTAGCCCCGGGTCCCCCTCACCTCGATGGCGGGCAACGTCTTGGTGGCCTCGGTGCTGCTCTGGCCCAAAATGCTCCCGGCCGAGCGGCCCTCGCACTCGTACCGAAAACGCATCCCCCTCTGCTTGGGCTGCTCGGTGATCACCAGT
>NW_010189550.1:1247-1501 GCF_000695765.1 Mesitornis unicolor | reverse complement strand
TGGGTCTATTTTGGGGGGATTTGGGGTTCAATTCTTGGGGGGTTTTGGGTCATTTTTGGGGGATTTGGGGTCTTTTTTTGGGGCTTTTGGGTCTATTTTGGGGGAATTTAAGTTCAATTTTAGGTTCAATTTTTGGGAGGTTTAGGTTCAATTTTGGGGGGTTTTGGGTCAATTTGGGGGTATTTTGGGTCATTTTTGGGGGTTTGGTTCAGTTCTGGGGTCTTTGGGTCATTTTTTGGGGTCTGGTTCAAGTT
>NW_010189550.1:0-917 GCF_000695765.1 Mesitornis unicolor | reverse complement strand
TTTGGGGTCAATTTGGGAGGTTTTGGGTCTATTTTGGGGGAATTTAAGTTTAATTTTGGGTTCAATTTTCGGGAGGTTTAGGTTCAATTTTGGGGGGTTTTGGGTCAATTTGGGGGTATTTTGGGTCATTTTTGGGGGTTTGGTTCAGTTCTGGGGTCTTTGGGTCATTTTTTGGGGTCTGGTTCAGTTTTGGGGGCATTTGGGTCAATTTTGGGGGATTTTGGGTTCCATTTTTGGGGGAATTTGGGTTTAATTTGGGAGGTTTTGGGTCTGTTTTAGGGGGGATTTTTGGGTTCAGTTTGGGGGGTTTGGGTCATTTTTGGGGAGTTTGGGTCCATTTAAGGGGATTTTGGGGTCGGTTTTGGGGTTTTAGGCCAAGTTTTGGGTCAATTTTTGGGGGATTTTGGGTTCAATGTTTGGTGGATTTTGAGTCCATTTTTGGTTGATTTTGGGGGATTTAGGGTCAATTTAAGGGGATTTTGGGGTCGATTTTGGTTCAGTTTTGGGTTCATTTTGGGAGGTTTTGGGTCCTTTTTGAGGGGTTTAGCATCAATTTTGGGGGGTTTTGGGTCAGCTCTGGGTTGATTTGGGGTCAATTTGGGGGGTTTTGGGTCCATTTTTGGGGTTTTGGGTTCTTTTTGGGGGTTTAGCTTTAATTTTTGGGGTTTTGGGTCAATTTTGGGGGGTTTTGGGTCAGTTCTGGGTTGATTTGGGGTCAATTTGGGGAGTTTTGGGTCCTCTTTGGGGGGTTTGGGGTCCATTTTTGGGGGTTTAGCTTCAATTTTTGGGGGTTTTGGGTCCTTTTTGGGGGTTTTGGGTCCATTTTGGGGGTTTAGGGTCAGTTCTGGGTTAATCTGGGGAGTTGCTGGCTCATTTTACCTGACCCATGAGCCACCCCCAAAACCCACCCTGGGGGG
>NW_010189549.1:0-1140 GCF_000695765.1 Mesitornis unicolor | reverse complement strand
CCCCCCCACCCCCTGAAGCTGCCGCGGGGCCGCGAGGGGGACCTGGAGCTGCTGAAGGAGCAGCTGGGGGCAGGGGGGGCGCCCCCCGAAAACCTCTCGGACGAGGAGCTGCCCCTGGACCCCCGGCTGTACCAGGAGCTCTGCGCCGGCGCCTTCGACGAGCACGGCCTGGTGAGTCCCGAAATCGCCCCGAAAATCGCCCCAATTCACCCCAAAATCTGCCCCGAAATCGCCCTGGAAATGGCCTCGAAAATGGACCCAAAATCGCCCTGAAATCAGCCAAAATCGCCCCAAAATCCACCCAAAATCAGCCAAATTGCCCTAAAATCAACCCAAATTGCCCTAAAATCAACCAAAATTGCCCCAAATCCACACAGATTTGCCCTGAAACCGCCCAAGTTTGGCCCCAAATCACCCAAATTCAGCCAAATTGCCCCATAATCAACCCAAATTGCCCTAAAATCAATCAAAATTGCCCCAAATCCACCCAGATTTGCCCTGAAATCGCCCAAATTTGGCCCAAAATCACCCAAAATCAGCCAAGTTAGCCCCAAATAAAAATCAATCAAAATTGCCCCAAATCCACCCAGATTTGCCCTGAAATCGCCCAAATTTGGCCCAAAATCACCCAAAATCAGCCAAGTTAGCCCCAAATACACCCCAAATTGCCCCATAATCAACCAAAATTGCCCCCAAATCACCCAAGTTCAGCCAAATTAGCCCCAAAATCAACCCAAATTGCCCTAAATCCACCCATAATTGCTCTGAAACCACCCAGATTTGCCTCCAAATCACCCAAATTCAGCCAAATTAGCCCCAAAATCACCCAAATTTGCCCCCAAATCACCCCAAATCTGCCAAATTAGCCCCAAATTGCCCCAAAATCAACCCAAATTGCCCCAAAATTGCCCCAATCCACCCAGAATTGCCCTGAAACCACCTCAATTTGCCCCAAAATCACCCAAATTCAGCCAAATTAGCCTGAATCCACCCCAAATTGTCCTAAAATCAACCAAAATTGCCCCAAATTCACCCACAATTTCCCTGAAACCACCCAAATTTGGCCCCAAATCAGCCAAAATCAGCCAAGTTAGCCCCAAGTCCACCCCAAATTGCCCCAAATCCATCCACAATTGCCCC
>NW_010189548.1:364-573 GCF_000695765.1 Mesitornis unicolor | reverse complement strand
CAGGCATCCCAGGGGGTGAACCCCCTCTTTTCCTGGGGTGCACCCCCCTGCCAAACTCCCCCCTGGGTCAGAGGAGCATTTCAGGGCCCCCAAACCTGCTGGGGCCCCCAGACCCCCTGGCCTCATCAGGCCCCTGCCAGGGGGGTACCTGGTGTTGTGGGGGGACTCCTGGGACCCCTCCTGGACAGCGGGGTCCCCTGCTACAGCGC
>NW_010189548.1:0-206 GCF_000695765.1 Mesitornis unicolor | reverse complement strand
GTCGGCGTTGAGTGTGCGAGGCCTCCTGGTGAGCCCTGGACCATCCCAGTCCCGCCCAGTGCCCAGAAGGGGCTCCAGGCCATCACCATCGCCCACCACCCCCGGTACCTCAAGGTGACGCTTCCCCAGCCCCTTCTCAGGGCTCCTCGCTCGGGGCCGTTCGCCTCCTCCCGGACGCGCTCCTGGGGCCACAAAAAAGGGGTTTT
>NW_010189547.1:0-1375 GCF_000695765.1 Mesitornis unicolor | reverse complement strand
GAACCCACAGCTTGGCCAGTTGGAGTCTGAGCAGGGTGATATTGCAAAATACCACACCATTAGACTCATTTCATGTGGTCTAGCAATGAACCCTGGGAGTTAACAACACATGCCTTGTCGCCACCAGTACCTCCTCACACACAGCACCCCAAAGACAGAGGCGACTCAAACCCATCAGATCTCATACGGTTGTGAAGGATCATCAAAATTTGCACATAGACACCATTGAAAGAAAAGATGAACAGACAGCAACTCGTTACATGGATAATATTTGTTTTCTCACCATGTGAATGTGAGCATTTCTTCCAGTAACATTTTAAGGACATTTTCAGTCTTTCACAGACTTTCTCTTTACAAATGTGAAAATGAAAGGCAACTACTAGACAGTTAGATAAATATAACAGATGAGATCTTCCACACATTATCAGAGACAACAGCCCACCGCCAGATCATTACAAGGAGCAAGGTGAGAAGTTAACACATGCACAATGGAAGGGATCATAGCATACTATTCTAGATTATGGCACTTAGAATAAGTACATGATTCAGATACTTAGTACGGAATGAATACACAGCTTCTTGCTCTCAGAGTTCCCCATATGGCATTTAACATAAGTAATTAACCTGCTAGTTAAGAATTGACAACAACCTGCACAGGAAGACTCTCCAGGGACTTTCAATAGAGCTGGAGTAACATGTCTTCTAGACAAACTCTTTTCAGAAGATGAACCTCACACTGCATGATACCACAGCTGGGCACTGAACAGGGAAAGGAGCAAAGTTGGGTTCTTTAACAATCCCTCACACACAGACCACACAACTCTGGTCTCCAACCATTCACATTTTCCACGATGTTCTCTGACCCTTAAAATTTGCAAGCTCTTGTCATCAAAGGTCAATTGCCCAGGCTCTCTATAACATGCATCATTATCACGCCTTGGAAGCATACGCAGAAGGGAGATGCATTGCTCTGCAAGCAGAGACTGAAGGTGGAACTTCAGCAAAGGAGGAATCTTCTTTCTTCTTCAAACACATGAACTGCCCCTCACATATGCACAGATCACGCTTACGTCTACTTCCCCTGACAGAAACAGTACGGAATACAAAATATTCTCATCTCTCCTGCAGTCTACACCAATTTGACCTCAGAATGAAACGTGTGACAAGAGGCACGAGCACACAGGGTATCTGTACGCAAAGCTCTGCCGCACGTCGCCTGCACTCACAGAGGAATTGTAAAGAAAAGAGAGAGAAAAAAAATCAGACTACCACGAAAGGAGAGACAAGAAAGCCGCTAGAGGAACTCACCGGGGCAGTGGTGGAGTCGTCCCCGAGCAGCGGCGCGGGCTCTTCGTGTGGTGGTCGGGCCGGGAGG
>NW_010189546.1:0-1227 GCF_000695765.1 Mesitornis unicolor | reverse complement strand
TCCCCATCCCCATCCCCATCCCTATCCCCATTCCCATCCCCATCGGGTGGGCACTGCTGATGGAAAGGGCTCAGCACGGCCTGGGCTCAGCATGGGGGGAAGGCACAGGCAGGGATGGGACAGAGCTCATTAAACCCCAATTAACACAGCGAGCGATGATGGGAAGGGACCCAGGGGGAGGGCAGGGAAATTTGGGGCAGCAGCGAGCGCTCCCAGTTCGGACAGCGAGCCCCGAGGTTTCGTTTCTCAGCCCAGACCCCACCTAATTCCCCTCTTCTGGCTGCAGCTGAGGCGCACCCCGACCCCACACGTGTGGGGGAACAACAGTGACCGGGTGCACGTGGAAGGGGCAGCAGAGGAAGAACATTTGTGGTTTTAACCGAATTCACTCGTTTTGTGCGCTTTACACCACCACGCACAGCACGGACGGACATCGCTTCCCAGCGGGACCGGACCACAAACCCCATCCCAGCCCCCTGCTCCTTTTTGGGGCGGTTGGTGCTGGTGGGGGGTCACCAGCAGTGACTCTGGGGGCTGATTTGTGCCGCATTCGGATGATTTTTAACTTTGTAGGGTGAGGAGGTGATGGGTTTTCCTCCTTTGCAGCTGCCCACCCCAAATGTCACCGTCACCGCTGCCCCTCTGCGCCCCTCCGGGAAGGCGAGGGTCATTTTTGGGGGTAAAGCCGGGCTTTACCCATTTCCTACCTCTTCCTTCTGGTGCCAAACCCCGGCCTTGAGGTTTCACGTGAAAAATAAGGTGGTTTTTAAACCCATTTGCGCAACACCCAATGCCCCTCAACCCTCCTGTCTGGACCGCGGGGCTGTGGGGTGTGCTCAGCATCCTCCCCCCACCCCAAAACCCCCTTTTCTGACCCCAGGAGCAGCCTTGAGAAGTTTCCCCTCAACTTCCCACGAGTTTTTGCTGCACAAAGGAGGGGCCCGGACGCTGCCCCCGCTCCCTGCCAGGAAATGGGGGGGTCTGGAGGAAGGAAGGAAAGGAAGGAAGGGTGGGAGACAGGGATTTCGGTTCCCTCTGGGGGCGTGGATCCGGGAGCCGGGATCTGGAGACCCAGGAGCCTCCCCCAGCGCAGCCACTTCTGCTTTACCCAGCGCTGGGGCGTTTTGTGGGGAGCACTGCACCAATTTTCCGGGAAATGGGAACCGAGCCCTCCCCGGCCGACCCCACGCATCGCCCCCACCGCGCTGCGGGCAGAAATTGGGGTTT
>NW_010189545.1:0-249 GCF_000695765.1 Mesitornis unicolor | reverse complement strand
TCTGGGGGGAGGGGGCGGGGCCACCGACATTTGGGGGGGAACCCAAAATGGAGAGGAAAAAACGGAAAAATTGGGGAGAAAACCCAAAATTTGAGGAGAAAACCTCCAAAATTTGAGAGGAAACCCCAAATATTTCAGGAGAAACCCAAAATTTGGGGAGAAACCCCAAAATTTAGAGGAGAAAGCTCAAAATTTGAGAGGAAAACACCAAAATTTGAGGGAAAACCCAAAATATTTGGGGTAAAACCC
>NW_010189544.1:18011-19652 GCF_000695765.1 Mesitornis unicolor | reverse complement strand
GTAGTTACCCGGGTCCTCCTTCTTGCCCATTGCCCCTTATCCTATCTTTTCTGCTCTACTTTGATCCTATGCTGCTCTATGCACTCCAAATGACCTCAGAAAGCTTGCCGATACTCTACCTTCTTGAGGCTACTTCTCTTGTGTAATATTGTGCATAATGCAACATTTTTATAATGAAGGATCAATAGGTCTAACATTACTAATTGTGCAACATCTCTTGCTTTTCAAGTGTCTGATTGGCAGAACAGCTGAGCTACCACCTCTTCAGCAGGTTTCTATGGGAGCTAGTGGGTGCTCAATGCTTCAGAAAAAAAAACCAGTTTTATTTGTTCAACTACATAAGCAAAGGTGGAGCCCAGCTTAATAGCGTCACTGGGGCTAATTTCTGTCTGCATACTTGATGGGGAGCCAGAGCTCCCATTCAGCTCCTACCTTTGTCAATGACTTACTGATTCTGGATAAGGACCTGAACTTTTCTTCCTCAGTTTCATCTGTAGAACAGAGGTGCTTGCATCTCTGTCACAGAATTGCTGCAGATTTAACTCATCTCGGTTCACAATGCTCTTTGAGGTCTTCAGATCAAGGGTGCTGGAAAGTACACAGTGCTACAGTTATATCAGACATGCTCTTGCATGACGACATGCTGAAGAGCAAGCAATCATTGAGGGAAACTGTGATTTCCTGACACTCTTGTGCTTTAGCATTTTCCATTTTGAACACAGTCCTGTTCACATTTCATTTCTATCCTCTGCTTTCTCTCTCTTCCTGTTGGAAGCAAGCATTTAGGTAGAGCCTTTCCTGGTGAGAGCAAAAAAGAGTCCTCATTTCACAGTGACCTATTATCCCAGACAGCCTTTGTCAATCATCCAGAAGACACAGGAAAGCACTGCTTGTGCCGCTGCTATCAGGGAAATAACCACCGGTCTCCAACAGTCACAGGGAGGACACTTCACACATTAAACAGAAGAACATTTCTACAAATCCTTACGTCTGAGCCAAATTTGATGCCTGTAGGAAGATTCTGTAAGGCAACAAGACTACCCAGAAATTTAAATTAATAAACTACCTGCATTCCAGCTTTGGAATTGCAGTGATTCCTACAAGGCTGCTTCTTTCACATACATGCAGAGAAAACAAGACACAAACCAGGCTTGCCTGCTGGTCTCCATACCACCCTCTGCAAACTCAAGAAAAGCTTCCATCAACATGTAGACATTCACACGCATGTCCCAAACACATTTCTGGCCTGAAAAGTGACACTTACTATTTTCTACCTTGATTATAGTTAGCATCTCCAATCAAGTTCAACATCTTGTTCTGCTAGGCAAAATATAATCACATGCAGTAAAAGACAATTTCTGTATCTGGAAACTTGTAAGAATCTCTCTAGTTCCTGTAAGGTAAGGTCCCAGCATGCTGTAACAGAAAGGAAGTTTTTCTTTACTTGTTTGTGAATAAAGGATAACCTACAGAGCCCAGTGCTGACTGACCAACAACCCACTGCTCCATCTGCATGCAGAAACAGACTCTGTACACATCAGGGCAAAGAGAAGGTAAAGGCAGAGGCTGAAATATTGAAAGGGGATGAGGTAAGAAAGCAGAAAAAGCACAAAACCCGAACAGGCACAGAGCAAAGACTAC
>NW_010189544.1:0-17980 GCF_000695765.1 Mesitornis unicolor | reverse complement strand
AGAGTACTTGAAGGAAGAATAGCTAAAAAACCCCACCTGAGTCACATGACATCTTAGAAGTTTGTTAGCATGCTGGTGGTTGGATTTAAAAATAAAAAAACATGGCCAGGCTTCTTCCTAAAGGCCTTTTTTTTGTAAACCCTACCTGGGCTAGTTTCTGCACCTTTCTCTTTTTCTTCTGTGGATAGCAGCAGCCAATGCTGAGCTGAACCCTTTCTTTGATGCAGACATGGCTTCATTTCCGTGTCAGTTAAGTTCACTTGCATCTGCTTAGTCTTGTATCTCAAGGGCTTCAATTCATCAGCGCCAGCTCAGCCAGAGACTGGGGTCATCTGTCTGCAGTGGCTGCGAGTCTGGTTCAGAATCTCAATGCAGGCAAGCATTTGCCAAGCTTTCCCCTGGTGCACATGCAGAAAGGACTAGAGAAATACCCAGGCTCAGGCACATTCATGATTGCTGCCCCTGCACCTCCAGCAAGGACAATGTTTTTCTTCCAAATCTTCACTGAGAAGCTAACTCCACTCTGCTGTGTATTAAGCTGTAATACACAGGAAGGAGGCAGGGTATTGCAGGGCTGATTATACTGATTTGCAACAGCAAAATGCTCTGAGAGCACATGATGGATCTTGTGCTGTGTAATTTGCTTCAAAGGCTAAATTTTATGGCCAGACAGAAACAGGCTATAGGGACTTCTGCAGACTAATTCAGAAATTATGAGCTTCAAGGTGGAATCTCAGGTGTGTAAAACATCCACATTTGGGCATGCAAATCACTCTCTGATTCTTTTAGAAGTGGCATGGATCCACTCCTCTATTTGGGGTAAATTCTTAAAGACTAAATCAGACAAGATGGAAACCGCTGCTCAAAGCCCTCAGTTTACCTGTGCTCATTCTTAGCAGATGAACACCACTCCCTTGAGCCAGGTCGCTCTATTCAACTCCCAGTGCTCAGGATTTCAAAACCTCTCTGTTGTAACGCACTGTCCAGACACACAAAACGGCACAAGGCAATTCCACGAAATTCAACACTTACTATTTAAGAATTTATATTAACTGACTTGATCAGCATGGTTAGAAGAGATAGAGAAAGAAAAAGGGGAGAGGAACAAGTGTGGAGAAATTATCAGTTTGGCAAGTCTGACATGGCTTAGCTAATAAATGTTCCTGTTAGAGAGAGAGCATTCAGGAAAAATGTGCATCGAAAGCAAAGAAAGTCATGGAGGGGAAGGGAAGGTTGCAGCTTCTCAGCTAGCTATCTTCCTTCCTCAGACACACTCTACGAGCAGCATAGAGAAAGAAACTGCAGGTAATTCAATACCTCACACTCTGAGAGAAGTCCTTCTCCCTCAGCAGCAAAGCGAGGCAAGGGAAATGTGGTGGCTGATTTACCTGGCTAATCTGAGACACGTGAGTCGGGTATCCCTCAAAAGAGCAACAGAGAAACAAAACAAAAAGCGAAGCCTAAACCTAGTCACAAGCAAGCAATTGCATCTATAGCATTTCCATGGTATTGTGATAACTCACAGGCTCAGATTTGTGAAATTGTTTAGGTTGGAAGGGGCCTCTGGAAGTTACCTAGCTCAACCCCTTGCTCAAAGCAGGTTCAGCTAGACCAAGTTACCTTACAGGTCTCTTCTCCTTGATTTTGTTGCTTGGTTTATGCCCAGTTAAGGGATGACTCATTTTCCTTAATTGTGTCTGAGACAGCAGTGAAGGAAGTGGTAGCTCCTCCACTACTTGTTAAGAGGAGATCCTGGGAAGTCCTCTGTCCTGGGAAGCACTCTGTTTCCACCAGCACCTACCACAAGCAGACCCCAGAGCCGCTCAAACAGGGCACAAGCTGCTCCCAGGCAGTGTCCTCTGATTCCGTAGCAACAAGACCCTGAAACCTTGGAGACAGTCATGCTGAGCAACAGTATTCCCCACTATCATCTGACAAGTCTGCTATCCAGCATGGTTTAGCGATTTTCTGAGTCCTAACTATTTGGCCTCCTTGTCTGGTGGTGGTGAGGAACTTCAGAGGGCAGATGATTTGCAGGGCTATGAATTTCTTTACATAATTTTCCAGTTTCCTATTTTCACTGATTTAATCCTTGCATCGGGTAATCAGGTGCCTGCATTCACCCTTTTTACTTTCTTTATACCATTAACTACTGCCTATACCAGTAATTCTTCTCTTCTGCTTTATTTCAGAATAGTCTATAAAATTTCCAAACCTGTCACAGAAGGATTCTTTCCTTGGTTGCCTTTCTAGCATGAGAATGAGCGTTGTGAGTAGCACAAGCAAATTATATGGCTAGGGAGACAGTGCTTCACTGGGGCCTCCTGGAAATTAGCTGACAAATCCTGACCAGAACTCCTAACATATTATAAAGAGGCATTATTTTGAAAAATTTTCTGCTGCATGGGCTCCTAAGTGTTTCTGCACATTGAGAACATAGGTGAGCACAAAGTAATGCTACCCAGGAAGAAATCTGGGGAAGCATGACATTTTGTTTTTCTGTGAGATTAAAGATTGTCATCATACTACATTCACCCGAGAAGCAAGTAAGAAAATTGCCTCTATGCAGCAACTTAGTAAACGCCAATGCAGTAGAAGCCACTCATCGTTTGCCTCACTTTCACAGAGAGAAAAGCTATGCTTGAGGATAAGGCAGGATGATAGTTCAAATGAGAAAAATAAAATGAAAACCTAAGGCGGAGAGACAGCAAATAATCTATCCATCTATGAGGTACAGTAATGCCTTTGAAAACCACAGCCATAATCTGACACATCTGCTGTGACATCCTGAAAGCAAAAAGAGGAGAAAAGATATTTGAAGAATTCTTCTTACTACATCATCATGAAAGGCTACTGTTTAAAAAGTCACTTGATAAAAATTAGTTGGTGCTACCTCAATTCTCAGCTGGGCAGGATACCTGGAGCAAGCCCCTGTACTTCACACTCCCCAGACAGTGCTGACCCACATCCTTTCTGTGCCCTGCTGCTGTGCAACACACCCCACTTCTTGTGATGATTTTTTTCCTCTCAAGAAGACATCTCAACCAGGAAGAAAAAGAAAAGAAAAGAAAAGAGAAGAGAAGAGAAAAGAAAAGAAAAGAAAAGAAAAGAAAAGAAAAGAAAAGAAAAGAAAAGAAAAGAAAAGAAAAGAAAAGAAAAGAAAAGAAAAGAAAAGAAAAGAAAAGAAAAGAAAAGAAAAGAAAAGAAAAGAAAAGAAAAGAAAAGAAAAGAAAAGAAAAGAAAAGAAAAGAAAAGAAAAGAAAAGAAAAGAAAAAATACTTTTATGAAAGCTGTCAACAAAGGATTCTGACCACTCTACATCCTTGGCACTGAAGCACTGCCAACACTTACAGAGGTTACCAAGTTAGGCTTTAGTTTCCTGGTACAGTTCACTGCTTTTTGAAAATACTGCCTTAAAACCATTCGACCTCTTCTCCCACCCCACAGGTATGCCTGCTCTCAGCCCAGCCCATTCCTCTCAGTGGGTGCCAGGTCAGCTCTTCACAAAGCCAGGCAGTGAACAGGACCAGGGAACTGAGGCAGCTTTAGAAAAACTACCCTCCCACAAAATACGTTTTCTGATGTTTTTTCTCTAAAAAGATGAGCCACGTTGGCACCCTGAGCAGGGTGGCAGCATGTGTAGTTGCACAGAACAATGGACGGAGATGCTGCTATGCCTTAGGGGTGCAAGGCAGCAGCGGCAGTAGCTAAAACAGGTATTGCTGTCAAAAAACTGTATCATGGAACCACAGCCTTAATGGTGTTTTACATTCATTTTGCAAAGGGTTTGATGACTACACAAGTGGCAAGACCAGGTACAAAGACTACTTGTCCTCCTTTGTCATGATGATTGATCATAATGTTAAAGTTAATGGTACTTTATTCACCCATCAAAATATTATCCCCCACAGGGGTGTACAACGCACCAAAGATAAATGAGGAAATTAGAATCCTAGCACTGTATGTCTGCTCCTGAAGTCTCCTGATTTATGCTGCACGAGAGGGATGCCTCACAAGGAGCTGATGTGTGGCAGTCATGCATCTGTTCAGTTACTTCAAATAGTTCAAAGACAGCTGCCTGCTTCATCAAAAGCACCCAGGTGTGCACTGAGAGTGTGAAAGGCCATGTACATATAAAACAAAAGTTCATGAAAAATATCTGTTAAGGGTACCAAGTAAGTTTTTGTAATGGATTGTTTTGTGAACATGGTAGTCTGGGGAAAGCATGATTATTAGGATTTAAAAATACTGGTCACGTTTTTCACTAGTGATTAGCAATTAGAAACTTCAGAGTTTTTACAGAACTGCTAGGAAGCCACTCATGTTAAATTCCAAAAATCTTTCCCCCATGGTATCAGCATGAAATGAGATTTAAAGGGGAGAGATTAAGTGTATGCAGAGTTCTCCACTGCTTGGAAAGCACTGATTAGCTGGCTCCTCCCAACACTAATTTTCTTCACCTTCCCACCCCAGTGGATCTGAGGAGCTACATGAACTCAGGCAGTCAGTCTACTGGCACTAATCACCTCCACGATTAGTCTCACTATAGAGAGGTGCACTTGCAACACCTATCTTTATATTGCTAGTACCGCCTACGCTGAGGAGCTAGCTTAGTCTAACTGGCGTCAACAGCAAAACCAGCTACTAACCCTGGTCAAAGCTGGCAGGGAAACAACAAATCCTTACCTACAATAGTTTCTGCATCTTAGGTAAGTACTGGTTAACTTTTTTTGGACTACAATAATCATGAGAAGGAACAGTACACAAAAAGGAGAATGAAAGATCTGTAAGTGCCTAAAAGCAATGAAAAATCCGTGAACTATTCAAATAGATTCAGTCCTCATTGCTCAGTAGCCAGGAGGGCTCATTTATCTTGCATTAAGTTTTTATAGCATACTTTTGCCTGGAGCAGGACTTTTGAGCTGTGACTGTTTGAATGGGGAAGATTTAGATTTAAGGAAAGTAATTGTAAATGTGTCATTTAAGTACTTTACAAACGTTATAGCAAAAGGTAATGCAATTCAGAAGCTGCCTCTTTTCAATTAGTATGGAAAGTAGAAGTCAGGCAAGCCCACTCTACTGTTTTAAAGTTTTGGTATAGCAAGCAGGGGAGCATCCCTTCATAAAGCACAGTATGTAAAACATGAGCCCCAGCATGCCTGTGCACAAGTTCACCCATTGCTGTCCTTACAGGAGTTGTCCAGGGATATCTCAAACAAGTCAAGTGTAATGTGTGCTCTAAGTGTATATAAGATTAGATTTCACAAAACAAAATGTATAAATAAGATTTGTGTTGACTTTAGTGCCTAAGAGACCTTGGAGATATTTCAGCCATTTGCTACGGCCGAAGGCTGATATTATCAGCTCTTTTTGGTCACCTCAGAGTTGGCCTTTCCAAACGTGAAGTTCACATCCTTATTTTCGACGTGCACTACACACACGGCACTTGTTGGGAAGAGATGGAACTGATCCACAATTAGCAATTATCTTATTAAACAGTGGCAATAACAGAAATAGTTCACTAGGAAATAAGTGCTCTATGAAGGAAGATATACAGTCAGCCCAAATCTGGACACAGAAGAAACAGGTGGATATGTCCTCCCTATTTTTGTTTTAAAGATCTGCTCTCCAAGTACCAGTCCTCACCTTTTGTTTGCTTTTTAATAAAAGCATCTCAGTGGTTACACATCTTGAGTGAGAGACAAGGTGAGGTAATCATAGAATCATAGAAAAGCCTGGGTTGGAAGGCACCTTAAAGATCATCTAGTTGATGATGCCATAGGCAGGGACACCTCCCCCCAGACCAGGTTGCCCAAAGCCCTGTCCAACCTTGAACACTGCCAGGGAGGGGGCATCCACAACTTTTCGTGCCAGTGTCTCACCACCCTCACAGGAAAGAATTTCTTCCTAATATCTGGTCTAAATTTCCCCTCTTCCAGTTTAAAACCATTACCCCTTGTTCTATTGCTACCTGCCCTTGCAAAAAGTCCCTCCATAGCTTTCCTGTAGCCCCTCTTTAAGTACTCCATGGAGCCTTCTCTTCTCCAGGCTGAACAACCCCAACTCTCTCAGCCTGTCCCCAGAGGGAGGAGCTCCAGCCCTCTGATCATCTTTGTGGCCCTTCTCTGGACCTGCTCAATGTTCTTCTGGACATTCTGGGGGCACCAGAACTGGATGCAGTACTGCAGGTGATGTCTCATGAGAGCAGAGTGGAGGGACAGAATCACCTCCCTCACCCTGCTGGCCAGGAGTGATGCAGCCCAGGATGCAGTTGGCCTTCTGGGCTGCAATTTTTTTTACACCAGCAGAGCATTAGCAAGGATTGCAAAGTCTCCACATGTGTTACTTTGCTTAATGTCTCTGCCCAAGACACTCCAAGAAGAAATATCTGTGATGGGCAGCTCTCAGGAAACTGCAGAATCAGCTCAGAGGGAAATTGCTGTGATCATTACCTGAACACAGCTATTGAAGGCAACCCAAAAATATGTGAAGAGCTCAACTGAAATGTTCCCTTATCCTTTGAGATGATTCCCTTTGAACAAAAGCATCCCCTTTTCCTTTCAATGAAGGTTGTTGTTTTATTTCCTCTCCCCCCTCTCCCAAATAAAAGACCAGATCATTACAGACTGTTCCTGCAGCTGGTATTAGCAAAGCTAAACTGCTTTATTCCAGTTAAGCATAGAGAAAATATGTCCTATATTTTGTGTAACACTTGCAGAGTAATTCCTAGCACATGATTTTTCTGTGATCTCCATGTTCCATACCTTACAACTTTCCCAACCTTCTCTTCCATCTAGGTTATGTGGACATAAACATAGATGAGCCAAAAACTACAAAATTCTCTCTGATTTAGGAAAAGCCATGTTAAATATGCTATATATTTTTTGCCAAGAAACCTGGGTATGAGAACTTAAATCAGGTGTAGCATGCACCTGGAGATCTGAGTTCATATTGTCCATTCTTGGTATGGTACAGTATCACAGATATTTTTCCATTTGTAATTCAGCAACAGTGCAAAAATGCAAAGCTAAGCTGCAGCCTATATGTTTGGTGTTGACAAGCTTCTAGGAGAAATTGTCTCCCTTTACTGCTCCTTCCCATCCCAAACCCTTGCTCTACCACAGTCAGTTATGATGCCTGTGTACCAAAACAGAAGCCAAGGACGTGAAAAGTGATTCTGCCATTCTCCCCAAAGAGGAATGCTTTGCCCCAGAATCTTCCACAATGACAACACATTGCAGAGTGCACAAATCAACCCCAAGGGATCCATCCACAGAAGGATACCAGCCTTCTCACAGCCCTTTATCAAACAAGTCCCTCCAGTCCAGAAGTACTGTGTCCGTGAGCTGGCATGTGTGCCATATGATCTTCTAGACATTGGAGCAAATTAATTTTCTTATGGCAAGTTGGGAAAAAACATTTTCCACTTTCTCTGCTTTCTTGTCAGTGTTCAAATGTCCAGGTATGCTGTATCAGCAATGAGATTCTGTGTCATAGGAATGACAGAACTAGCATGGACTAGTACCACTAGTACGAGTAACACTGGCTTGTGCCAATGGCCGAGCAATAACAAAAAAAAAAGGAGGATCACCTAAAAAGCCTGAGAGAGAAACAAGTGACCTGTCTCCTACTCTTATGTGCTTATACTTATTGTTAAGGTATATTGTCATACAAACACGATCCCCCACATACATACACACTTTTAAAAGCCACCTGTATGTTTAAAATGCCGCCCATTGTCCATAAGTTTCTTCCCAGGAAAGACTCATCTACTGGGCAGTTATGCACCATCATCACGCACTACAAGGGCTTCTATGAATAATATCACTCTTTATTTTTTCATCTTTATTAAATACATATATAACTCACAGCTCCCATTTGGTTTTCTGTGATGGGCCATAAATCCCTCTGTCATCAATTGATTTATTTGTCACCAGTAACCTTGCTCTGACTTACATTCTCCCAGCAAGGATCCAGCAGTAGCAAATCTATACCATATAGGGAACACATTTGTTTAGATGAGAAGCAACGTGCCACCACCTCTACTATAAACTTCATACACCTTTTAAGTTTGCAACACTGCTGAACAGCCCAGATATCCAAAGTAGAGCATTTCCCTACACTCAGATATTCTGCAGTAGAAAAGCTTTAGGCAGTGAATTCAGCTGTGATTACCAAGGGTTTGCAGGCTTACATAGGACCATAGTACACTAGTCCTAGGAAGGCCCCATGCAGATGTGCTATATAAATCATCCTCTTTTGCTCTGCTACTCTCAGGGGACCATGGTGAAGTTGTCTCCTGAAAAGAGGGTTGTGGGAAAGGAGCTTCCCCTTGAACAGAGAAGTGTTAGCAGGAGCCAGGGCTACTGGTCCAAGAAGGAATCATAGCACAGAATCACAGAATCCCAGATCGTTAGGGATTGGAAGGGACCTCCAAAGCTCATCCAGTCCAATCCCCCTGCCGGAGCAGGAACACCTAGATGAGGTTACACAGGAAGGCGTCCAGGCGGGTTTTGAATGTCTGCAGAGAAGGAGACTCCACAACCTCTCTGGGCAGCCTGTTCCAGTGCTCTGTCACCCTCACTGAGAAGAAGTTTCTTCTCAAATTTAAGTGGAACCTCCTGTGTTCCAGTTTGTGTCCGTTACCCCTTGTCCTGTCATTGTTTGTCACTGAGAAGAGCCTGGCTTCATCCTCGTGACACTCACCCTTTAAATATTTATAAACATGAATGAGGTCTCCCCTCAGTCTCCTCTTCTGCAAACTAAAGAGACCCAGCTCCCTCAGCCGCTCCTCATAAGAGAGAAGGAATTAATTTAGGGTGGGGTGGAGTATTCTGAGCCTACTATGCACTTCCAATCAAAAGGAAAGGATTCACTAGGCCTAGGCAAAGGTGACTTGCAATAAACAGATGCAAATTAAAAGGATCATGTTAACGTGAGATGGAGAAAGGTACAGATGAATCAGAGACCAAGGCAGCTATAGGAAGCAATCTGTGGTATGAAGGAACAGGACAGGGGGAAAATAGCAGTTGAAGATCACAATAAGCAGAAAAGTATGAAGACTTTCAAGAGGATATTCATCCTGCAGAGACAGTGAACTGGTATGTGAACACTATCCACAAGAGTGAGAGATTCTTTGCTTCTATAGTCTTGATGATATGACAACTTCTTTGCAGATATCTAAAGCAAAAAGATTAGTAATTCCTCTACTCTCCCATCTTTGTGCTGAAACATCAACATACACTTTAGAGCTACCTCTACTTTCCCTTGTTTTTGTCTTTTTTTTTCCTTCTTAAGCACCTTGGACAAACAACAAATGGCTCAGAAGTGATGAGCTGGGAATGGTATTTAACCGAAGAGTCATTACACATCAGTACACTGAACAATGTTGCTTGAAACCATTGTCCTCCTTTGAATAAGTCACAGAAGATAAAGATGAAAGGCCTACTACATTTTCAGGAAATTTATTACCACTTACTTAATGCACAACTTAAGGTATTGAAAATGGCTAGAGTCTGGAAGTTTCAAAGACTGTGCTCTCAAAAGTAGATCCACTTAAAACTGCCTTTTGAACATTTAGGACTAAAATAAAAGTGCACTCCATGGGCTATTGTTTTATTCTGGCCAACTGCAACTTTCGAGGACACATCTCATTAATAAAATACTCATGGATATTCACCTAGTTCATGGTTCATTTACAGATGATTATAGCACTGTTATTTCATACATCAGTGCTTCCTAATAAACAAAAGCGTCGCCCTGGAGGGGCTTCAGTTTAATCAACATTTCTTCCAGTCAGGTTCTGTTTGAAGATGGTTAGAAACTGCAGGAACTCCCTCAAGGACAATAGGCTTACAAGGGCACCCTATGAATTTTATGAAAGCCCGCACATCAATTTGTCCATGTGAGGCTCCCCTCCCAGTAAGAGGACTTGCAAGGCTACACAGTGCGTCTCATCATTTACGTATTTATTTGAAAGCTAAGATTCACAGAGTGATTTCAAGCACAAAAATGGCTAAAAGTGAAACATCCCATTTGACAGTTGTCACATCACCAGCTCACATTTGACCTGAGCTCCAGACTGACTAGGTTTATGGTTTAAGTTCTTGAGATTATCCCCCCAAAAAATTTCAAGATTTTTTACTAATGTCCACACAATACAGGGTACTGCTGGAGCTTAGGGAGCTCGAATGCTTTTTAGCTGGTAGGGATCGCCACTGACAGCTACTACACAGGTGCAGTGTGTGATGCCTGCTCCAGCACATTGGTGCAAGGAATGGTGCTGACACGTGTCATTTCTACTTAGCACAGCAAGGAGGTAAGCCCCCGAGAGATTTTTTTAACCTAGGATTATAAATTGTGGTGAGGATGGACCACATGTCTCCAAGGAAAGAGCCACTCCAGTTGCCATGCCCTCTGATCTAGGGGAAGACATCTCTCTCTAAAATTAGAGCAAAAGACTTGATCACCTTTTGTTAAGTGTTTTTACAGCCTTAGACAACAGACATTGCATAAAGATGAAGGGTTCATTCTACAATTAACATATGCACTGTCCTATAAAAGTACTTCACACCGCTAAAAGCCTAAGGAGTGCACCTGGACAAATATTTTTACATCACTGTAGGGTTTTAAAATTTTATCTTGCTTAATTTCCAGTGAGAGCACTCCTCCCATACATTTTCTCTATCTAATTTTAGTTGTGCTCGAAGTGCTATTTCTAAGATGCAATAAATTTGAAAGTTCACTATATCTGTGCCTTTTATGTATACATTTAGTATAATCTCTAGCATCATACAGATGTATTATACACATTAATGAACAACTGATATTTGAAGAGCAGGAACAAGTTGAAAATTTCATAGAAATGCCTTCTCCCTATGCATCCAATTCTCTCATGAGTCTCTATCTCCACTCTCACTCTACTACATTTGGATTCAAATAGTTTAAACACAGCTTCCAGTGATGCCACATCATGTGCTAAGTGTTACATTGCACAGCCAGAAGCAAAGATGTAAAGAGGAGGAGGAGAAGAAGGAGGAGATGCAACTAGACTAGAAAACGAGCCAGGAATCGGCTGCCAGCCAGGGAAACAAATTGACTTCTGCTGAAGGGGGGGGGGGTTTATTAAAAGATTAAAAAAGCAGATTGTCTGGCTGAAAAATGAACAGGTGGTGACTCTACTTAAATTCCATTTTGAGGCACAGTGCAGGTTCAAGAATGAAGAGAAATGATTGCTGAACTGTAAAAACATAGCAGCAGCAGCATCAGTTATACCCATCGGAATAACAGCTCACTGTTAGTCTTTGCCTTATAGTTACACCAAGACACAGTGATGCAAGAAAGTCTGTTGAGCAGACAGGTATCTATAAAGAAAAGCACAGACAATAACAGGTTGTGACCCAATGCTAAATTTCACTGAGCTGGTATCTATGAATTCAAATGGGCCTTAAAGCGTATCTCTTTCCAAAACTCTTTGTATGGGGTGAGGGAAGGGGGATCAGTGTGTGTGCTTTTCTTTGAACAGGTCAATGCTATGGATCTATGGTCAGATTAGCAGTGGAGGAATAGATAAATTCATTCGGGTCAAAGTGATAATCCGAATGCCTAAGAGTAAGATTTAATTGTCCTGCCAAAATCCTTCATTTAAAAATTAAGATTCCATGCAAACTGGACGGGCTAGAGGAGATTTTTGTCTTAAAACATCAGTCTGATCAGTTGTGAAATGAGATGCTCAATGCTTGAGCCAATGCCCACATTATTCAGGATATCAGGAGACAGATACAGGAGTTGAATAAGGGAAGGCTAAGCCTGATGGACCAGCAGGTACTGAGTCTTTCTAACCCCCAAGGATCACTGACGATTCACTCAGCTGAGGATTTTATAACAAGAAACTGACCTTGTCTGAGAAGGCCCTCTAATCCCTAAGACACCTGTCACGGCTTGATGATGCTTTTCTAGGATACTTCCCATGGCAATAGCACTCCTGACTGCAGTGCACCGCCACTAAGACAGGACACAGGTTGGTTGCAGCTGCCTTTCAATTACTAATTTCTCCTCAATTATTTATATCTCACTCCAGAGCAAAGTGTACTAGCAAGATCCTTAACTTATACATGCTCACGGACACCAACAGCAGCTTGGCTATCTGACCTGTCATCCTCAAGGCATAGATTAGCCACTAGTAAATCTCAACCAGGAATCTCAAAAACTTTCATCTTTCTTGGCATAGGCTAACGAGGGGTCACAGGACCATCCTTCTCTGTTGCCACAATTTCCTATTTTTTTCTTGAGAATGGCCTTTTTGTTGGTTTCTGACTTTTTCCCCTTTTTTAGGATAGTTCTCAAAGCTCTCTCCACTGGGCTAATATCACCTGATTTCAGTACTCAGCCTTACATTATCTTCCTTCTTGTTCAAAGAATTGCTATCATGTCATCATCTTATTTAACAAAGGGGGAAAAGATGATTTTAAGCAGCAATTTACTGTGTCTTAGGCCTTCTGTCTTCAAATGGCAGAGGGAGAGAAAGAACTTCAGCGTTAACAAGACAATGTGCTAACACACACTAGAGCACCGCATTACCTCAGAAGGCAGCAGTACATCTTACATACATATAGCATTTCAGTTGTGGTTTGTTTGGTTTTTTTTTGTTAAAGGAACAGTGTGTAGCCAGAAACCACCCAAATATGACTAATTTACACACTCTGGAATAATCAAGCTGCTATCCTGCAGCTTCACACCTGCAATTGCATGCTGCAGCCTGTACCAGCTCTGCAAAAGTTCATTAGGCTTTAGGATATCTCATGGTTACAAAGAGTCCGGCTGCAGTGAGCTCGCACTGGACTGGAGAACTGGGCAGGATGCTCTGCAACAGCAGTTCCAGGTTGAGCCATACCTTGGTCCTGACACTGCAAAGGTGAGAGAAGCATATGGGAGTACTCTGAGCTCTCCCTGCTGTCACTAAGGTAGAGAAAGCAGCACATGAAAGGGGAAAGTAGTCAAGCATCAGCCATGAAGAGAGACAGGCAGGTGAGTGAAGACACAAGCATTTTTACAAGCTTGTACAGGGCAGCAAAGATTGGGGGAAAAGCAAACTAAGATTTAAGAATAAAGAGGGAAACATGAAATTGCAACTGGCTGACCAAAGGCAGGGAAACTGGTAAGAAAATACTGTATTGGATGGGATCAGTAGAGAAACTGTAGGTTGAAGGTACACAGAAGTTGCTAAGTGATCAAAGGTACAAGGACTCGAAGCAGCCTGACTGGCTGTAGGGTCATACTGGGAGAAGACTGGCTCAGAACAAGAATAATCTAGAAAAAAAGGCAAAAGAGGTTACTCTTAGGAAAACAGGCACATGCATATATCCTGTGCTCCAGTGAATATCCACCTCCTGACCTGTGTGAATGTGAGTCTTATTGCTTCTCTGCTGTCAACAAACTCATGTGCAACTTGCTGGCAAAGCATCTCAAAAAGAGAGCTCAGTTATATAAAGATGAAGAGATGACAGAATTTGTGTCCTATGCTTTTGCCAATGTGCAGTCACTCACATAGGCCTCCATCTCCACTAGAGCATAAGTGGCTACTCAGCTGTGGATAAAAGCAAGCAGCATCTGCCTTTAGGAAACCTACTACGGGAATTGGTGTTAGTGTATATTCAGCCACCTGGGATTGTCAGTCAATCAGGAAGATTGGCTGGCTGAATGATGGATGAATGATTCAAAGACCAATACTTGGAGGACAGCACATAACCAAGCCTCTTTTTCTGCAAGTCTTCAGAAGGAATATGAAGGCAGCAAACCATCTTTAACGCTTCAAATTACACTACACATTAATTAATTATATTAAATATTCCCTGTACATTTTAGCTGTAATTTACATCACTTATTTGCATCTCTGTTGAATTAAGGGACAAGCCACTTATGAATCAGGCACAAAAATGCCATTTACACAGCATCAGCATGATAGCACCTTCACTTGACATCATTCCTTAAGAAAACGTGCGGCATGTTGACACCAGATCTTCAGCAAACAGCAAGCCCCTGCTCTCCACACATCCATGTGCTAGCTTAATGCCAAGACCTTCTATGGCCATTAACAGGACTGCTCATGAGAGGAAAACAGACCCATGAGTATGGACCTTTTTGAAGCTTAGCTGAGACAAAAAAAGATGAGTCCTGGGGAGCCAGGACCAAGCAATTGCATGATAAAACAAATAGAGAAGTATAGTCTTACAGATCAATCTCTCATACACACTCACATCTGCAGTGTGAGTACTGAAACTTCCCTCTCCAGAGAAAGACAGTTGGCTACAACCTCCTGTCCAGAAATTGAGTGAAGAGCTGTGGGTCCGCAGGCCTTCACTCTGAACTCCTGCTGTGGCATCCAGTCTGCACTGCATGCCTTCCTGAAAATTTCCTTGTCTCGTATTCAGAATTGCTCAGTAACAAAACATTGCTTGAAAAGGAGCTCTTCAGCCAGATGATTCAGCATGCAGACAATAAACTTTCCTTTAGGAAACGACAAAATAAAATGTGAGAAACAAAAGAGCAACAGTTTAATTAATTCATATCCATTTACGAATGGCAGACCATTTGCCATAAAGGAAGCCTCCCTTCCATTTAATAGTACAAGAAAGGCAGAGTATTTCTGACCTGCTGACAAGGTTGTAGTGACCTCAAGCATAATGGACCTAAGTACAGGAAGGGAAAATATTACTATAGTTGTTACCATGAAGACTTGAAAGGTCATGATCAGCAGCACAGCAATACTCCAAAACATGCTACTGAGGGACTGTCACCATTAAAGTTTCAGCTGTAAATATTGTCTCTGCAGTAACAGAAACAGAAGATGGTTTGTGTTCCTCGTCCAAATTGAATTTAAAAAAACACAAATATCAACCAGTCAGGCTATATACATATATACACAAACATGCAAACACATAAATCTTTCATCAGTTAGGAATGTTTCCAGCTTTTGATGCTGTGTCTTTAATTAACTTTTCAGTTTCTCTCTCTCTGTTACCCCAAAGCTCTAACAGATGTGCGGTGTTTGTATTAGCACCCACCTGGAATGAACAGAAGGGGAAGGTGATGAGGGAAAGACCGCAAGGAGCATAGCAAGTTCACAGTGGTTTAGGTAACAAAACAGAAAGCAACTGAGGCCGTTTGACTCTCACCACACTGTTTTAGCACAAGACTAAACTAAATTCTGCCTTTGCAGTCATATATACCCAACTCATCGCCTTCACTGTGAACAGTTCACACCTGCATGAGGACAAAATTGAGCCCAAAGTGATACAGAATGGCTGTGCCAGCCACTTGACAAAAATGCCTGGCCACATAGTGCTGAAAGCTACACTTGAAAAACATCGGCTGCCCAGACCTAGCTGCCATCATCCACCCAGTCCCGTACTGACACGATCAGCTGGTCTGTAACTGGCTGCAGCCTGCCATGAGTGGGTTCTCAAAACACATCTGAAACAGAAGATCAATGAAGATACAGAGTGGGCAGCTTCTGCCTCTGCACCAGCATTCATCAGCTGAAGCAAGGAAGTGCATGCACACTAATCATTTTGTATAACAGAAGGAGTCACCTTAACAAAGCTTTGTCACAGCATCCATGTCTCTTACTGTCAAAATAAACACTGACAGTCTGAATGCCCTTTATACAGCTACAGAGACATCAGCCTCTGACAATATTTGATTCTGCTAACATTACCTCTTAAGCTTATTTTGGATTTCACAACACATCTACACTAGAAATGCAAGTACCTAGCAACATTATCAGCTGTTCTGGTGGACAGTACCTTGGTGCTCTCTATGGAAGGAAGGGAGGTAGAGATGAAGTCCCAGAAATGACATTTGCTTTAAGGCTTTGCAGCAGTCAGGCAAACTTCCTGATAAAAGCCAGTAAAATGTGCATCTACTTGGAAGAATGAAGGTTCAAGTCCCTACCTCCCTGTGCAGACTACTTATAAAATTATGCCCTCCCATTTATTTATTTATTTAGTTGTAGCACTATGTGCTGAAACAGAAATGAATGGAAGAGTTCTGCCTAACTTTGAGATCGAAAATCACGTTCTAAGGTTCCAGGAGAAAAACAAAACAACACAAAACAACACATGCCTAACTCCAGTCACACACTCTTCCCTGCTTCTGCACGATACCATATAAACAATTTAGTGGTGTTTAGAGGCAGTAGCTCACCAACTTGAATACAGAAAACTGCTGGGTTTCCAGAAAAACAGAGCACAAACAGCATCTCTTTGCTGTTCTGTTCCAGCATGTGTGTCTTGTCTTTCCTTCTGTAAGGTGTTTTTCCAGTGAAAAATCAAACTGCAAGCTTCATCCAGCTTGTGGACCTTCCACAGACTCAACAGCAAAGGCTTATTCATAACATGAAACAACTAGTGGATCATGCCTGCTTTAGGACCACAATACTACTGTTTATATCCTTAATGCATCTCCAGGTGATTAAGGTAAAGAAATTAGGAAAACGCTTTTACTGAAATCCCTGTGAAGAAACAAACATACTGAACATACTGGGCCCTACAGTGAAGACGTATGTTCTTTAGAGACATTCAAGGTCAGGCTTGTTGGGGCTCTGAGCAAGCTGATGTAGTTGAACACGTCCCTGCTCTCCACAGGGGGTTGAACTGGATGACCTTTAAAGGTCCTTTCCGACCCAATGCATGCTATGATTCTATGATTCTTTCCTAAATCAAAAGATTATCACCAAATAAGTTAATGAAGGCCTTGTATCTGCTGTTGGGAACTGATAAATCTAAGCCATTTAAAGGTAAAATGTATGTGAACAAGTGAAATTTGAGAGTAAAATCTGCTGCTTGCTATGCACGAGCCTCTCTTTCCCCAGCAGTGTTTAGTGTTACTTGAGGCAACGCTTATGCACCCCAAGGTCGGCAAATGTCTATGCTTACTGAATGCCTGTCAGAAAAACTTACTGCTGGTTATCTCCTGGGCCAAATTCTGATTTGGAGAGCTACAAAGCAAAAGTGAGCACTCAATATCCCAGAAGATCTGTGAATGAGAGATGATTATAAGACCAGATAGACCTGGGGGAGCCATGTAAATGTATTACAAGCACCAAGATTTATATTAATGCCTGGAGTTGACAAGGTCTCTCTTCTTATTTAATTGCCCACTCATGACTAAGTTAAGTGAGAGCACATGGGACCATGAAGTAAAGATGAGTAGTTCTGTCTAGCCTCAACATTGAATGCAATGCAACACTAACATAAAGACAGAATCTCCCAAGCTCCGATCACTATATTTTCAAACATTTGCTGACAGCTAAAATAATTCCATTTAGGACAGAAATACACCTTGCAGTGCACAGACAGACTGGTCTCTGCACACTAATCTGGCAATGATCTTGCTCGGAAATTTGCTACTGAAACCTCTTCCTCTCCTCTCCTGATATATGCAACCTTGTGCTGCTTACATTTGTTTAAAATGCTGCTGTAGAGATTCCTCCCCAGTCTAAAGTTACAATCACAAAAACTCAGATGATTCCCTCCACCTGCTCTCAATTACTTAACGCTGAGTGTCTCTCCTGGCTTTTCACCACATTTATCCTCTATCATACACATTTCCTAGCTTAACTATACAAAAATCAGTCTGTATCATTCATCAGCAAAGCTTTTCAGGAACCAGTTCTGTCCTTTCCTCTCCCCTGGTTGTGCCTGTATCTGTTAAAAATCCTCATGGACTCCTCCTGGCAACAGAGATCTTACCAGGTAGAAAGGCCAGAAAGTAACCACAGAGAGCAACCTGTAAGTGGTTGGGCAGCTACATATCAATATATTCTGTACTCCATTGCCATGTTCGCCCCATTTTCTTGTGTTCTTCATATCCATTCATTGCCTCTGACTTGACTGAAATTACTTTAGGGCAAGGACTCTTCGGTAATAAGCCTTTGTGCAATACTTTGTTGATGTCACAGAATCACAGAATGTTAGGAGTT
>NW_010189543.1:0-51326 GCF_000695765.1 Mesitornis unicolor | reverse complement strand
AAGCCATGTTGACTGCCCCTAATGACCCTTTCTCTGAAATGTTACCAGTATGCCCTCCTGTAACAACCATTCTTAACCAAGCCATAATTATTTCATGTGTCAGCTACTGCAATTCTCATTTTAATGGCCTCCCGAAGCCATAATCACTAGACTTTGAAGAGCCCAGAAAAACTGCAGTCAGATCACATTATTTCCTAATGGGCTTAATCTCTTCTCTCTTCTCTTAACTTTACTCACTGAGTATCTGTCTGCCCACAGAATTAAAATCAAGTGCTAATTCTTTTAATTCCCTTTTGGTTCACTCTATATTCAACCTTTGGCCTAATTACAATTCAGTTCTCCTACACCAAATTTTCCCAATTTGCATAGGAAGCTACAAAAAAAAAATCTACTTTTTCAATTTGTTTATGGATTTTCTGTAAGGCCCAGGAGTAGGAAAAGATCAGCTAAATATATCAGTGTGATCTCAAGCAGTCCTATGCTTATACCTTTCCCTTCCTTCTACTGGCTCCTTACCTTGAGGAAGCATGGGAATGCAGAAGGTCTTTATTTCCATCTTCCTTATATTTTTACTCTTATAAGTGTGTTAGACATCAATATGCCTAGTTCATGGATGTCCTCATAAATGATATTTACCTTTCCTACTTCCAGAAGAAAACGCTATCTTAACAACCCTGTATTTCTGTTCTTCGAGGCGATAGTAAATCTGTATACAATAAAATTCATCTGACATTTTTCTATTTTTCTATTTTTCTATCTTTTGTACTCTGTCTTCTGTCTGCTTATACAATAATTGCCATCTCCACTTCTAACCCATGGCATAATGAAGGCTGCTGTAATCATTAAATCATATTCTTTTTAACTATTAGACAGGTATATTCAATAAATTGATTTTTGGGTCAAACAATACTTCTTAACAATGGGCTCTTATTTCTCCTAATGTTCATGAAATTATAGCGCTAAATTCTTATTCTTGGTTTCATTGCCTTAGCAGTCCTAAGCACATCAACCATATGTGGTTGGAAAACTTTAAAATTAAACATCTGAAGAGTAGGGGGAGGAAAGTTTCCTTTTGCCTCTCAAGAAAACGCATTGTTTAATTCATTCAAGTATAAATGGAATCCTCATACTAAGCCACTAGGATGTTCCTAATTTCTTAAAGATGTTTCTTCATATGATGAAGTCTCATCTGACCCAATAAACCAATGCTAGCCTGAGCTTGTAGGTTCACAAAAAATAAGTGTTGCCCAATGACCTTGCCACTTCCTCGCCTTTTGGTTTTCTGTATGAATGAATCCCTTTCAGGGGAAATGTTAAAATTATGTTTTCAGATCTCCAGACAATATGGGATCAGACCACAGAATTAAAGTATTTTCTTTGTCTTATTATAGCTTTCTTCTCTAAGTATGAAAAAACACTTGGATCAGATCAATTGTTTCCTTTGAATTCAAGTAGAAAGAGAATTAGGTGGTTAAGCATACATTTTACTGGTAACATTGTGAGACACAAGCATTTTCATCTGATCACTCTTCCCGTTTTATGTTTATTTGAACGTATTTACTATGTTTAGCTTATGAGGAGGGTCACTGCACTTGCAGTTCATGCAAAAATGTCAGGTGAACGAATAAAATAATGTTATTTTATGAAGGCAGTGCAAAAGCTGTAATTTTTTTAAAACCCTGAAAAACACATGCTAGCTTAGATTTTATGTAGAAAATAGAAATTCCTCCAAGTGACAAGAAAAGGTTAAAATGCACTTCTCTCTACATTAACCTGGTTGGTTCCACTCCCTTACAGTTTTGGTCAGGGCTAGCTGTGATTTTAAACAATAACATTTACATTTAACATGATGGGACTAGACAAGTACTCTTTCCTAATGATGTGAGAGAGTTAAATTGCTTTGCTACTTCTGTTGTCATGCATCTCTTGTGTTATCGACCATGGTAATAATAAATGCTCATATGCATCTGGCGGTGTGTGTAGCTATTTCTTTCATTAGACAAAGGTACATCATTGAGGAAAATATCCTGGAGCTACTGGCTTTGTAAGACCAAAACGATTCATTTTAGAATTTTTGATTAATAAAAAGCTGGTTTTATAGGTCTAACTCTCAAGATATCAGCCCTAATTTCTAATATCTTCACACTTGTGTTTCAGTAAGTTTGTGCCCAATTTAAGTAGATAAGAAGAAGGCAAGTGCAACCCCAAAATCGAGGTAAATGTTATGAAACGGAACAGCCATTTTTCATATCTAAACACTGAGGCCACCTTTCTAACTCATTTGTGCTACTCTGCACTATCTAAATAATCTGCCCTATTGTCTACATCCAGTATGCTTTTATGTTGGCATCAAGTTAAAAATCATATACTGTTAAAAATTTATCTAATAAGACTATATAGTAAAACTCATTATTTATTAATCATTACTAATATTGTTCACTTTTTAATTAAAATAAACTGTTGGTGACTAACTTTGGGTGTGAGGATCTTGACCACTGCCTTGAAGCCTGTCTTCGACAATGGCATTGTGCAAAACTGTGCAGAAAAGATAAGAACCACCCCAGTGACAGGGACATTCACTTTTCTTCTTATCTCAGTGCTCTACACCCAAGAAGGGATGGGGATCTCCATAAAGCAGGGACTCCAGAACAAGGACAAGACTCCTTCTTCTGTGCCCTGGCAGAACTCAAAATAGTCAAACATCACCGTGCAGCCAGTTTGGGGCAATTCAGACTTCATTTCACATTCCTACTTCCTCTCCAGCTCTGGGAAGAAGAGACATGTGGGTAGATGGCACCCTCAAATGTTTATGCTCCTACCATCCTTCCTTATTCAAGGAGAAAAAACAATTTGAATGAGCAGAAGCATGATGGCCAGGATTGCTTTCCCTCAGGAAAAGCTTTATGTCCACTTCTGCCTCTCTAACCATGCCCATGTTGTTCTTTCTCTGGAGACAGAAAAGAAGGAGATGACCCATCAGAAAGGACTCTTCTTGGTCACCTTAGAATTGTCTGAGGTCTGAATCGAGACCAAGTCACCTTAGTTCCTCGGGAAAACATGGTGAAATGTGGAAAATGTGGCAACACTGTGCATAGGCATCTGGCAAAAAGTATCCATATGAGAAAGAGGTGCCTCCTTTTTCTAGGACTGACTGGGTTTCATGCTCTCAGTTATCCATTTTCACAAGGACCAAATGTTGCTTTAAATGTGGCAGAGGAATGAACAGCATTTTAAATAAGCCAATTTAAAGCCTGGGCTTTTGCTGAGCTTTTATAATCTGCCATTTACTGAAAATATCTCTTTGTGTGAGATCTTTCCCCCTAAGAACATATGCCCTTCCTGCTTGTTCAGACTCTGATCCTAATCTCAATTGTTTGATGTCATAATCTGTACTATGGGAATGCAAAAAAATGCCTTCAAAAGTCCTTCAGTGCTAATTGAGAGAAGGTGCCTTCTGGGGGCTTTCTGTGTGCAATAGTTTCAGGAATGATTGGAAGAAAGCATATTAATCAGTTTTGCAGATGAATTGCAGTGGGAAAAGTTCATAAACCACTTGAGGGCTGGCAATAATACAGAACACAACTTTCATAAAACAAAGGAAGAATCTAACATCACTTGGAGAACACAGATGTCCAGGTCACTTTACATAGCTATTCAGCAAACATTTTTGAAAACATTTTGAAAGCCAATATAGATGTGAGAATGAATTGATGACAGAGAAATAAATATATTCATGCCTTAGTCTTTGAAAACACCAGGAAGAAACAGAAGTGCTTTCAGTATCCAATGTTATGCTCCTAAATTCCAGAAAAGACAGTGCAAAATTAGTGCTGCTATACTGTGTCATTATTCTAGCAAACAATATGCGACAATTCAAATCATATATCCTTTTCAACTATACTGTGTTACAAGTGCCATTTTCATTATACTGATAGTAACAATGATTATTTTGAATTTCAAATCCCATAGCAAGATTTACGGTCTTCACTTCAGAAGATGACGACTCTTTCTAATGAACTCAAAACAGTTTTTCCTGATATTCACTAGCAATTCTAGTTACATATACAGATATCTTTCATGGAGTCTTGCTAACTCTGTGTGCCTGTAGAAATGCAAGTGTCATGTGGATGTTGCAAAGGTCAGTAATTTGAAGCTTACATCAAATATCATACCTTTGCATCAACATGGAAATTTTAAATACAGTTGCTAATTTTGCTTGTAATCTGTGAATCAATTTAGATGCTACTAGCACAATCTTGTTAGGGATGCATAGAGTTGAAAGAGCCTAGACTTAAGTAACTGCAGCAACAGGATTGGTAAAATATGCTCTGAGAAACCATTTCAGGACTCCAGACACTACCATCTGATTTTTTTATTCCATTGCCTTTTATTTACAAAATACAAAATTTTCAAATAACTTTTTAAACTTTTAAATAATTTTATACCATTATCTTTTTTTTCTGATAGCACACATTTCAGAAATTCAAAAAGAATCATGCCATCTGTAATTGCTATGATTTGACTGTATAAAATAGAAAATCTGCATAATATAGTATGCATTAGACAGGTCTTTTGATTAGAGCTGCATTATCGTCTGTGGGAATAAACACAAGAATGACACTAAAGTGGTCTCATCCTATTTTGTGGCCCCTAGTTAAACCATTTTACATTTCCGGTTTAGTTTCCTGATTTGTAAAAAGGGATTAAAAATCTACCTGCTTTATCAGCTGTTATACAGGAGTTAATAGATAATGTCTGTACACTGCTTTGAACATCTAAAGAACAACATATGAATGATGACTGTCATTTTCTCTTTCATTTATTAGTCTATTTATGTCTCACATTAATTTTTTCTCTGTCTTCTCTAAACTCTTCCTACAGTAATCTTACATTTCTAGTACTGAAACATCCAAAGTTATCTTCTTACTCAGTCTCATTAGACCTGGAAAAATTCTTCTCTGAGACTATGCTGCTCTTTCTTTTTATATTCCTTGTGTCACACTGACTGTACTTTGTACATTTTATTTTTCCTCACTCTATTAAAAGTCAGATGAAACTTCTGCCTTATCATATTTATTCCCTTTTCTCCAGATTTCTTCTACTGTCTTGGAACCATTTATTCTTATTTCTTTTCTAACTGTTAAAGTTTTCTGAATATACTGTACATGGATTCATTAAAAAACCATCAAGTCAATTCTAACATGCATTTACAAGACTGATACTATTTCATATTCTTATTGTACAAGATGGTTTTCTTATAACTTAATTACAGCAAACAAGAAATATCAGGTCAAATTAAGAAAGACGGAATGTTTTGTTTTCTAATGAATTTCACACAGACATAGCAGTTTCTCTACTGCTGGCTTAAACCAAGGCAGACGCGAGTGGTATGAACAACATTGTCGGCAGCAACCTCATTTGCTTAACCTCAGTGCAGCAAAAAAAGAGAATAAGTTTTTTGGAATGCAAATATTATTGTGAAATAAGAAAAAAAGAGGAAAGGAAAAAATATAGGTTACGCATGGCTGCTTTTAATGGAAATAGTATGATGCCATTTCTCCCTTTTTTCATGGCTTGAAGTTAGAGATCCCCAGAGAGAAAAATTCTGAAGTTGTAATGAAAAGGGATCATTTCAGAACACATAACAGACAGTTCCCTCTTCTTTTATGTTCTAGGGAGAGAGAATGTTTCCATTGTATGTGGCTTTTTGATATATGACTTTGAAAAGAATACTCAGTCCCTCCATGAAAAGGTTGAATATTCTTCTCTTTGCTTAGTTCTCATTCCTGAATTACATTGAAATCCCACTCCTTGGTTATTCATAACTTGCTAAAGTTTCCCTGTAAGGCTTAAAATTGTAGCACTCTAGTCTAGTAAATAAATTTTAAAAAGAAATACCAAGCTAAAACAAATAATGCTTTGCAGAATAAACAGTATCTGAGACATAGAGGAGGGAGAATCAACCCCATACTTCCCTTTTTCTTTTCTTCATGGTGAGTACAGAAAAATTTATGCCAATAAGAGGGTTTGTGTACATTAAATTGTGAGGCCATTTGTTGATGTAATGCATTTCAAGCTGAAAGAATACTTGAAGGCTGAACTTGAAACATTCACACTATGCAGTAATTGCTCCATTTAACAATTAAATTTTAAGCAGTTCTGTAACTGGATTACTCTTTTGAAGCTTTGCTTGAAAACCAATCCAATATTCTTATAAAAATCTCTTAAACAGAACTGGAGCTTCAATAAATCCTCATTGCAGATCTTTCATTGTCATTCTTCCTGAGCTGTCCGTGCAGTTTAGTATTCAACAGTGTGAAGAATTTCTAAGAAAAAATGAATTAAAAGTAGATCTCAAAGGACAAAAGGTGAAGCAAGCAGAGGTGTATGTTTATGGAAGTGGCACAATATGGTAACATCTGCAAATATTAGCTGAAATTTTTAATCTTCTTTTAATTAGACTTCTTAGAAACAATTTCACATGTTAAAACTTGAAATAAGGAGTCGGACACAGTATTTCTGCATGACAACTTCCAGCTGCCCACACAGATGTTTGCTTTGCAAGGGCTATGTTCAACTATCCTGAAAAGAGGTGTTCTGTCCATCTTCCCTGAGATTAGGCTAACAAAAATTTTATTCACTTATACCTAAATAGGTACCCTCATATCCTTTGTAGAAAGGGTTTCGCAGTTGTTTATTTTATCTGCCTTTTGCAGGACTGTCCCTGTGAATTTTTCTTGCTGTTGGCCATGAAAGGAAGTTAGGTGATCAGTCCAGCTATTATTTCTGTGCTAATTTGTGACAGAGTTGTATCCCATCAGATTTCAGTCTGGGACTTTGAATACTGTTTACAAACTGTTCTCAAGCAATATTGAAAGACTACAGAGCTCATTAAAAAATCTGGGTATAGTGTGAACTCAGCATTTCATGTCAGGGATATGCATTTCATTCACAAAGACCAGGGAGTATGGGGAGTCACTGCTGACAAAAGTTCTAGGCCATGAACTAGATGACTTTTATGAGCAAGCTTCTATTTTAATAGAGGCTTTATTGACCTTAGTAGTTTTGTGAGATATGATTCGTCTTTCAAATCAAGTATGCAAGATTTAAAGTTTCAACTGACGTGCCCAGGCAACTCACATCTGCATTAATTATTTGGGGATTTTCCAGCAGTCTTTTGCAGTATTCTTTTTCCATTTCTATAATAAAGACAATGACTGTTACTAAGTGATATGCCATAGGTTTAACTTACCCAGTAGGATTTCATTCAGGGTAACTTTCTAACTTTTCAGTGCATGTTGACAAATAATAATCTCATAGTAAGTAAATACTAAGTAAGTAAACAACTTTGTAAATTCCTGCTTGGAAATACCACCCTCTCCTCTCCCACATACTCTGTAAGAGCTACCACAGTGACTCTTCTGATACAGGATACAGCTGACCTAACCTGACACATAAAAGGTTAGCACCTTGCCTAAGGTAATTGTCTAGACAACTTCTGGTTTTGGTCGAGAGATGCAGAATCCTTTTCATAGAGGTTTTATGGACGATGGTAACTAGCATTAGGCTTTTTCCAAGAAGAGCTCTTTCTATTAGAAAGACAGTGTTTCACAGAAGATTGATGAACTATCTTTTCCCTTTTCTCTTCATTTCTTTTCTATCACATAAATCCCTCTGAATGCATTGCGTTAGTCTCCAAGTTGTCCAGAAAAGTTGAGGGAGGCTGGTATAGGAGTGGGCAGTCTGAGTAGGGAGAGTAGCTCATAGAGAAGAACCTGGGATTAAAACGGGGCTCACATGCTACTAGGCAGTGAGGGCGACAGTGAGATGACAGCATTTCACAGTAATGGGAATAACTTGAGTTATCAGCTTAAAGGGAAGAGGTAGGACTTGCGTAGGGCCACTGTTCGCTGTATCACTTTACACTTCAGCCATAAACACTTGAAATGCATCAGTAATACAGGTTTAGCTGATCCCCAGACAGTAAAATGGGTTGTTTGAGCAAGTCTCCACTTAGTCTTGTACACTTCAGAGCTAGATTCGTACTTTACATAATGCATTTCCTCACAAGGTTTCTCCAACCAGTTCCTTTTGGTCACTGTGGTTTGGGGATAGACTTGACCAAATTCAAATCTGTGTCACAGCCATTTTAGTCACAGAGCAGTTAGAAATTACAGCACTTTCAACCCACATTCATGACTAAAATCCAAAAGGCCTGTACATGAAAATCTGAAGCAATCAAGTGGTTAAACAGCATTCAACAAAATCAGCTTGCAGTTGGATAATTGAAATTTGAATCAACATGCTCTGGTAACCAATAACCATACACTAAATGCCAACTGAATATTTAAACTGAAAATGCAAAGCAGAGAAGCATAACAACCCGATTACCAACTTCCTTTCTATAAAGGAAATATTGTTTTAGGTGAGCTGTTCTAATGATCAAGTATACCACAGGAATGTGTCGGCAATTATAGTAATCAACACAGCACATTTTTTTCAACTTCACTTTATCTAACATCTCCTAAACACTAAGTGGAGACTGTGTCCTTCACCCTCAGACTGTATGCATAAAAAATGCTGGAAGCCAACTTTAAATAATTAGTCTTAATAGAATGCATATACTAACTGTATGATCCGCTGTCTCAAGCAATATTAGGCTTGTGTAAGGATGATGCAACTAAGGGACAGTGTAATCTGCTGAGGAATATGCAAAGAAAACTGAAACAAATCATACTTTCTGAGATGTGACTTGAAGCTTGTGAGTAGATAACAAGCAGCAGTTCAAAATTTGCCTGTAGCATAGGCAAAATTGATGTCTGCTGCCCTAAGCATGAGGGCTTGTGCCAGACAGGGACCTGATTATTCCACCCATGGTCAGAGCTGTAACAGAGCTGTGGGAAGAAGCTGGAGGAGTAAGATAGGTACAGCTTCCAAGGGATGGTAGAAATGAAGGCAGAAACAGTCAATGTTTCCTCAGCAGAAATCGCAGCCCTGTGTTTTCTGTCTTACTCTTCAGCAGCATCTTCCATCCTGGCTTTCTGAGGTTCTGACACCAGCAACATTCTGCTGCTCTATTGCGAGTAAGATTTGCGGCGGCTTTTTCAAGGTGCATCGTGGAGCTATGCAGGATGATGTGAAGAGAGCAGAAAGAAAAGAGGAAGAAAGTATACAAAATGCTCTAGGGGCCCTTGTTAGTGTGGTGCCTTATAAATAGTGCAACTCTGTGCAGGGTTGAACACTGAGCACCTGGAGGTTCTTCACCTTTGTAAGCCCAGCCAGTGTGCTGGACAACATAATTGTCCTAAGTCCAAGTGACTGCTGTTTTCAGCAGCTGCTGAGCAGAAATTGCCACCTATAGCTATTACTTGGTGGGTTTATGACACATTGAATTGGAAATCGGGTGAATCAGTTGTGACTTAACTAGGGCTGAAAGCCAGTTTCAGTCAAGGGTTGTTGTGTCATCTGCCATAGCTATTCTACGTAACTGCTTAGGTATTTCCAAAGCACATCTGTCTTCATAACTCATTGAACAGCCTAGCACTTCACTGACCATAATTCTGACTTGTTTCAATATAACAAAATCTTACTGAAAGGTTTCCCAGGTATCAAAAGCCTGGGGCATATTAAAATAATAGTCAGGATACTTGAACAGCATTAATTTCAGTCTCTGAGTCAATCAAAAAGGTAACAATTAAATAATTTATTCCCTAAAGATGGGATACAAAAGAAAATACATGAAAACCACCTATGGCAACAAGAAGATCCTGGTGCAAATGCTGTCATATAAGTATAGTGCTATTACTGGCATCTCACATTTCAAGCCTTTGTGAAGCTTAACACTGTGCATGATTTTTGACATGAGAGGATTTTAGCATGTGAACAGGCTTGCAGGTGAGAGAACAAACAGACGGCAGAAGGACTAGGTATGCCATTGTAGCAACTCTGAACTGTGGGTAATTCAGATTTTTACCACGACACTGCTGAAATGCTGGAAGATGTTCCAAATTACCTCACTACCTCATGACGATTACATTTGTTAAACATTTTTTTGGAAAGTCAGGGAAGATGAGATGAGCCTGGGGCAGCAAGCATGTAAAGAAAGAGGGAAAGAGACAGAGATGGGGGAAGAGAGAGAGAAAGAGACAGAGAGGAGAGAGAAAGAGAGAGGAGAGAGAAAGAGAAATAGAGAAAGAGAGAGAGAAATAGAGAGAGAAAAAAGAGAGAAAAAGAAAGAAAGAGAAAGAAAGAGAGAGAGAAAGAGAGATGACTCAGAACTGTTCTTTCACTTTTTGAATGCTTTTCCAAAAAGGTATCAAGATTTATTGAGCCCTAAGGCAACAGCCCAAAAGCTCATCTAACTTGTGCATGGAGAAAGCAGGAATAATACCACAGATTTCAACCATGATTTACAGTGATATGAATGAAAGCTGAATCTGGCAGAGCTCCATCTACTTAATGAAAAACTTGCTGAAGAGGAAAAAAAAACACTGATAGAAGATTAGAAAGAACTAGCAAGAACATGATTACAGCACTTGTATATCTATCATTGACCACCATCTGATTAGTAATAAATATTTTGTTTCCAGTTTCCTTTTAATTGCACCATTCCCGTTTTGAATCTACAAAGCTACGATTATCTGCTAGTTTCTTGAAGGTATCAAAGCACATAAAAATCTTGGACATGGATTTGAAACCTTCCAGTGTTATTCAAGGAAAGCATCTGTGCATGGTGGTGTGATAGAAAATATGAAGATAATAGTAGGAAAAGCAGACCTGAAGGGACACCAATAATCACTTTGCTTCTCAGCTCCTCATAACTCAATCAGTGTTTGCCTCTAGCCCAGCATCTCACTTCTGAAGACTCCTTGAATACAGTGAATGCATGCAAAGAAATCACTTATTTGATTATCTCCTCATTTCTTCTGAGGCTCAGGTCTCTGCTTAAAAATGCCAAATAGCAATACTATATCCTCAGAGGCGTAGAAAGAAGAGCTGAAAAGCCCTCTCTTACATCACTTAACATAGCCCCTGCCAAGAAGAATTGCTCCCTACAGTACATTCATAAGTGTTTCCTACTATCCAGCTCTAAATGACTCAAGTGGTAGGGCTTCTGTTGTCTCCCTGGGGAGGTTTCACCACAGCCTATTCAAGCATGCTGTTAGGAGAGCAAAAGACAGTGATTTCATTGTGTATCACATCTCAGGGTATCTACAGAGAGCTTGGCTCTGTGCTGCACCTGGAGTAATCTGTAACACTCTGATGACACAGTGGTGACATTTCCTGTTCGCTTGTCATCGTGAACCTGACAGGCAACACCACCACGAGCCAAAGTACAAGTGAGCCAAATGTCTAGTCCGCTTGGCTGGAAACAGATTCCACGTGAGGATACGACCCTCAAGTGAAAATGTCTTGCAACTCTGCTTGGCTTCAATCCATGTTCCTTTGAAGTCTGTGGGCAAAAGAGAAAGTCCTTTAAGTAAGCTCTATGGGACAGTGACTAGAGGACTATGTGCTCTGATTATCATAAGTAAATAAAAGTAATAATAATAAAAAATGTTGTCAGAAGTCAATCTGTGCAGTTCTTTCAGTAAATTAACATGACTTAGGCCTGGGCCAGGAGATGCCAAACTTCCTGATTATGAAAGAGATGGAATTAAGGGGATAATAGCTGTTTTCAAGGGATTAATAAGTTACACATTTCGGAGAAAATACTTCTTTAGTGGTGATACAAGACCTAATTTTGATCTAACTTCTTTGCTAGAGTAACTCCACTGACTCCTATGGGGCTCTTCTTGACTGACATCAGTGCAATGGAGCAATAGTACCTTGATGTGTAAGCCTTGCATCTTTGGTAGCATATACAGCGTCTGTAGCATTCATTTTCTGCGAAATAGTACAGATGTTAGTGGTATGCTGGCACCAGAGATTACCACAGTGGTATAAAATATTTCAAACCACTAACTGGATCATCTTTCCTCCATGTGATTACATATGGTCTAAAAAAGTTCCCGTTGTAACTTATGAAAGCTCCTACTCTTCCCAGGGAAATAAAAGGAATCTTATCTTAATAATGTATTTTGTTAATCTATTGGCTTTTTTAGAGAAGTACTTTTGAGCATCTCTGCACAGGCAGCACAAGTTACTGAGGGGTATTTTATTTGTACTTCTTTGAGGTACAAAATCAACCTCCATGACAATGGTTTCTAAAATATTACTAAAGTTCCAAGGGTAAAATTTTTAAATGCTGCTTCCTAGTGCTGCTGACACACTAGAATCACATTAGCTGCAGTATTCTGCATTTCTCAGAAGCATAAATTTTCAGAAAAGAGTAGTGCTGGCATAGTTCTGTTTCCTGTAAGGTAAATGAGGGATTTCCTACAGACTTGAACAGCAGCAGATACAGGTAAATGCTGAGCACAAAGTCTCACCCTTGGTGACTTGTCCCTACCACAGCTAACTTCCAGGAAGGCCAACGTCACAGCAAATACATTGTCCATTTTCAAACTCGTTTGCTCCTTTCATTGGTACTTAAAATCTATAACGAAATTCAGGCACTTTGGCTTCAATAAGCTCTATTCATAGTGATGCTACCCTTAAATTGCAGGAATTCACTGTAGTAATACAATGAATTCTTTTCTGTGTGGTGTTTGCAAGCTGATTAAGTGCAATCACAGTGGCTTAGTTCAGAATTCTTTCTTTATGGAATACATTAAAAAATAAAACAAAACACCATCATCTGTGAAGGACTTCATAAAATGTCCAGGCTGTGAAAGGCAGTCAGCAATCTGTGCAAGTCACGTTCAAAACCTTTGTTTGACAGACTTTCCCAGATTGGCAAAATGTTAAATAGCAACTGTACATGGAATTAGAAAGAGAATAGAATCAGCTGACCTGAGAAAGATCTGAACTTGTAGTTCTTCCCACAGCCAACTGCATCATAGAATTTCTTTCAGAAACATTATGCCTGATAAAATCTCTCAGGCCCTGAATATTCACTGTTCGGTCATTTCTTGTCCTTTTTAATAAACAGGTCAGGGGAGGTATTTGTGAACATGGCATATTTTTTTCCAAAGCCATCAGGCAGCCAATATTTTTCAGTACAGTACCCTACTTGTCTCAGGCATCTTTTTTTCATTCTGAACAAAGGCATGAATGTTTCAAGATTAGAAAGACAAGAGACTTATTTATGTTTATCCCTCTTTCTGTTGCACCATTTCTTTAAATACTCTTTTATTCCATTCCACCATCCTTACCTTCACTAGCTGTTGTAGCTAGCCAGGCTTCTGCACGAGTAACTGTACTTTTATTACAGAATGTCAGACCCTGTGGGACCCACTACAGTAATAAGCCAGTCTTAATGAACAGTTTTCTGCTTGCATCTCTTTGCAGTGTAATACAACGCAAAATATGGAAACAATCCCTTGGGCAATGTATTCAAAGCTGCCTACAGATTAGGTACTTACAGCAGGCAAGACCCTTATATGTATTTGAACTTCTTTAGTGCTAGTTCCAATATGAGATCTATATTTCTAAATTCATCAAAGTCTGACTGTTTCAAGCCTTGAAATTTCATTGACTTTCCTAAGCAGGTTAGAAATATTTCTGTCCTCTTGTCATTTGCATTATTTTTGTCAGTGCTTCATGGGCCTGTCCTTGCTCTGTCACCTATAGGACATCTAAATGACCCACTGATCCACCTGAATGGGGCAGCACCTGTGACAAGCTGGTAGAGATGAGAACAGAAGGACAGGAAACACAGCTGTGGCAGGAGACTGCAAACACTCCTGGGTTATTGGCTAATGCTGTGCTGGGAAGTCATGTCAAACCTAAGCATTTAGTCCTTCTTAAGAACTTCCTCCTGGACCGAATACTCAGGGAACCTCAGATGGGACAATCAGCTCTTTTCTTTGCACTGGCCAATGCTGGATTTCATTCATAAATACTGCTGTGGAACAGACACTCTATAACATGGACCAAAATAGGCTCAGATCCAACACCGTAGCAGAACCAATAAAACTACTCAATATCTATTCCACTGTGCCTAATTTCAAAAAGAGAAATTGTGTAAAAATGTGTTTAAAATGTGTAAGATTACATAAAAAAAGGAAACTTTAAACTGTTAAAGAGTAAAGTCTTTACAGATGGCATGCAGATAATTTAAAGGTAGTATGTCAGAGACACAGAGTGAATATACACTACATCTTTTAAAAGACCATGAAAAGACCAGAATAAAGCTGGTAAGAGGGCAACAGATCAAAGAAGGCATCTCTCAATGTGCTAAGGTTGTGTTCTATTCAGGAAAATAGCAAAGATCATAAGCTCCAGAAGATTAAAAGGAAGAATACCTCCTCCTACCCCCAAAAAGAGGAAGTTTGAGAATCTACTTGCAAAAGACATGAGCATGCATAATAAATCATTTCTCAAACATGTTAGGAAAAGGCACCTTGCCAGAGAATCTGTAGGACAAGAGATGGTTGAGTCAGAAAGAGCAAAATTATATTCTTTTTAAGAAGACACGTGCTACACATGTTTCCACTGCAGCAGCTTGGGAATATTTCTACACTAGGCTCCTTCTTTGCAAAGGATGTAATAGGTTATTTGCTTCAAATTTGTGCTAAAAACAATGTGAAACCACAGGAGGACCTTGTCATAGTAATTGGCAGGTGGAATCCAACACAGACTAATGCAGACTCCACCCCTACACACCACCACCCCCAATGCCTACACCTGCCAGGATAGGCTCTGATTTACTGTTACCACTCAGGGATAAAGTCTTTGTGTTGTAATAAATAGATATATGGTATCATTGTCTCAGTGCTTAGTAGCATTCTACTGAGGCCTTTTTCTGTGTTCTGGCCTTTTTATCTCATAAGAGATACAACAGGACTACAACAGACACAGATGATCAGCAATGTATAGTGGCTTCAATGCAAGACCTACATAGGGCCAGGAGCACTCTTACACCTGGAAAAGTGGTGAGTGATGGCCTTGTGACAGAGGTCAAGAAGGAGGTGGGGATGACTGCTGGGAGACTCTTCCAGTGCAGGCGCTAGACGTTATCAAGTGAAGGCAGAGCTTGCAAAACAAACAAAAGGAAATGTTGTTTCATGTTACACACTTGGATGTGTAACATGAAACAATACTGGATTGGAAACACCATAAATTTCCTTGCCACAGGATGTTGTGGGTGATCAAAGTTTATATAGGTTAAAAAAGTATTGGACAAAATCACTGAATAAAATACTGCTGAGGATTATTACATGCAAAAATGTCACTTCTGCTTTGAGAGCAACAAATCACTGGAATCTAGGAGAACATTGTGGAGATGTACCACTGCTTACTTATTTTGCTCTTAGGCAAGGCAGACCAATGATCTAATCCAGTAAGCCTTACTTTCTTACTACCTTTTGACATAGTCTGTGTGAAAAGAAGATCCTGTTCTCTTCCCTGCACTACAACAAGCCACTGCTGAGCCAGCTCCTGTTCTGCAACTGAGATGAGACGATTGGTTTTCAAGGTGCTCAGCGCTCAGAATGAAGAATTTCCTTTCATAATGTTAACAACAGGCTGGAGTCTAAACACAGCTGAGGAGGATGCTCCCCCTTTCTTCCCCCCTCTGCTCTGCAGTTCATTTGACAGCACACCTGTGGCAGTGAAGGAGATTTGGAAGATAAATAGCATGGGGTGGGGTGATCCATTTTTCAGTAGCTTAATACAGAGAGAGCACAGGATGAATGGAACTGGAGTCAAATGTTGCCCTGGGGACATACGAATCTTATAGAGATGGTGACATAATGTTGATCTAGTGATCTCTACAATGTGAGTACTATTTTACACAGCTATGTTTTTATGACTAAAAAGAGTTAGTTTTTCATTAATTCATTTTTTATGCGTAAAAAGCTCCTTAGGGAGCCCTGTGAAACAGAATGCACATGCTTTTTCAGCTTGTTATGATATCTGGACTTATACAGAAGACTATCACTGGATTTTTCTAAACATACTTCTTTTCCACTCAGATGAGAGAGAGAGAGGTTGGTTGCAATCAGTTACTCAGCCTGTCAACTTTTCAGTCAGTCATCCCAAACTGGAAAGCTGGCTGTTACGTTAAACTGAAACATCAGCCCCATCTTAAAATACTTGAACCAAATGCTGTAAGCATTAAGAGTCTGCTTGCAAGACTGAGGAATTAGCAGGTGGAGAGCAGAGCCCATGCACAAGCATCACTCCTTGCTTACCTGTTTGTAAGGACACAGACACACACTCCTTTGCCAGAACCTGCTCCCTGGGCCAGGGAAAATGTGTGGGAGGAAGGTTGTACAAGCTATACATACAAGCCATATGGTCACAGAGGCAAAATACAGAGAAGGGATGGCCTTGAGTAGAGTGACCAGATGTAACTTTACATTTCCCTTCTAAGCCAGGGGAATTAAGAAATTTTTTATTTGTGTTGCTTTTCTCAAAAAGCTGAGATTTTCACTTACATCTGTAAAAGGGATCTGCCAGAGGTGAGGATGTCTGGAAATCTGGATGAACTGGTGCATGCATGGAAAGCAGCATGGATAGAAACCCACTGCTGGAAAACCTCCAATGACTGATGTCTTTCTGAGCAGTTACACAGTTTGAATGATGGAAGAAATATTGAATGTAGATACATGATGTCATCAGAGCATCCAGGCCACATAACCAACAAAATAATTGTCCACCACAACAGATACAGGGGAAAAAAGTAGCAGTGGTGGTTTTCTCCTGTGTGTATGGTAGACTTGGGTTATGGATTATGGTGTGAAATTTACTGGCTTTCCTTCTATCCCTTCTGCAATCTGTGCCTTTCAATTATCATATCTTGCCATTAATTGAGGGTAAAATTCTTTCATCAGACTATCGGTGCCTGAGTATAGATTTTTTCTCGTAGGGCTATACAGGTTCTAGCATTATGGGGCGCATGCATGCATGCATGCAACAGCAGTGCAAATAATAGTAGAAACATAGGTAGAAAAAATAATTATAAACTAGTGTGTTAATTAAATAATGATCTCAATGAATTCTGTAGTGATTAATGTGATTTTACAGGAAAATGCCATCTTGGAAATACAGTACTACATATTAAGTAAGGTAATGGTAGTAAGGGACTGTGCTGGAAAGAGACTGAATATCTTATAATGAACCCTTTTAGGGTCTGATGATACACTTGGAGTTAGAAAGTAATTGTACATTACAAGGAAAAAACTTTCACAAGATGGACATGCAGCCAATGAACGTATTTCAATGGAAATGGAGTGTCTATAAAAGTGTTACTCACTTGATTGACAAACACCTTCATTTAATAGTCTCTGACATCCAGTACTATCAGATTGGCCTCGATCACAGTAATCAGCTCAATTGCAAAAGGCTTCTGCTACATAAAACCCTAATGTTATAGAAGCTTATGTTCGCAGCAGGTAAACAGAAAACCAGAGCATGAAAGAGGAATGATACAGAAGTACAGCCCAGGTGAATATAGCTAATAATGCAAACATTTCGCTCAAACCAAAGTTTAAAAGGAAGAAACTTCCTACTACTACAAATAGCTGTGATGCAAATGGACCATATCTAACAGTTCTAACCACAGAAAATTATTTTTATGCATCCACATATGCCTGCTAGCTCTGCAATGGAAATTTCTTAGATATATATATTTGAAACACAGCATGCAACTTCCTTCCAACAACACAGTGAAATAAACATGGTTCAGACTTTAGATCTGCCTAGTTTGGAAGTTAGGAAGTTGATTCTGGGATGTACAAAGCACTTTCATTTACAATCATTTTTTCTTCTTGAAAATGTGGTAGTGAACACTGCAGAGCCCACAGAGCATGCATGTTGTCAGCATCGTAGCACTGTGAAAGACAAACAAAACCCAAATATAGTACCTCATTTGCCCTGGTTCTGCTGGTTTGTGCACCCAGAGCTCTCCAAGAAGCAAAGCTTTCTGCTGCATAGACAAATACCAGCTTTACTCAAGTTCTTGCCATGTGGAAAGTGTACCACCTAAAGCTTTGGGGATGGATTTCTCTCTTCTTTTTTTGGGAAGCTTAGGGACATAATAAGTTGAAGAGGCTTAAAAATGAAAACTAAATGTTGCAAACATTCTCTATGACATGTCAGTGGAAAGTTGCTGAGCAGTTTTTACTCTGCAAAAATTATTCTGATTTTCCTCAAAGAAGGATAAAATTGTTCTCCTGTTATGGAGAGCTGTGACTGTTTTACAGCATACCTCCAAAAGCCCATCTATTCTACTCTAATGCAGTCCAGGTCACCTCCTACATACGATGGGAGAACAGACAAGTATTCATTTTTCTTGCACTTGCTTAGAAGAGAGGAAATGGTACAATTTTGTCAAGCTTTTTTTGGTTAAATGTGTATCAGATCAAAAAACAGACCCAGACCTTACTTTAAATGGATTTGTGTGTCAGCTTCTAGCTTCCAGCAGTGATGTTAATGGTGAAGCAGATTAGAAAATTGAAAAAGTAGTAGGTGAACAGAAGTTCATAGAAAAAAGGATGGGAAAATATCCAAGCAAGTGGCATCAGCAAGAGAGTTTATAATTTAATTAAATGATGAAAAGAGTAATGGGTCAAGTGATGAAAACAACAATACAGCCTTTCAAGGCAATAAGGATTAGAAAAGCCATCTTCCAACTCACAGAAAATCAGTCCTTCATTCTGCTAACACAAGAGCAATTGTAAATTCTGTTGGTTAAGTTTTCATGCAATGAGATATTAGATTTGCTCTAAGATCCGCAATGCATAGTTTAGCAACTATGCCACAAATGCACAGGGAATATTCTGAGTAATTTTATGCCAATAGGATGTTTTTGGAGCACAAGTGTGAGTTGAGGTCATCATACAAAAAGTGCACTACGGAAATGCTAAGGTTGTCGAAAAGTCTTTTCATTTTCCCTGACCTTTGTGCGACATTATGATACAGGCTGTCAAATTTTAGCACACAGTCCACTAATTGCTGTATAGACACCATAGAAGCAAAGCCATCCCTGATTTCTGTCAGCATCCCTGACTGAGCTCCTCCTGTAGCCCTTCCTTCTCTGCCTCCTACCCTGTTTTCCCCTTTTATTCCCCATGAGTAGAAGTGTCCAGTTCCTGATTCTCCATACAGAATTTAAAGGCATACATTTTCTTTTGGTATTTAAAATATTTTTCCTTTTTCTAAGGTGCTTTACCCCTGTGTGATTTGCTTTGTACAGCTAAATTTTTTCATGTCATGACAGCCTGGAGAAAGCATACAAGCAGAAAGTATGTGGACTTTTAGTATACACACAACAGCATTGCATCCTCTGATGTTTTAATCTGGCTTTAAGTGTGATAGCCCTCTTTTTATAAAAAAGCTGCCAGCAGTCCAGAGATAAATTGGAGTTTTATGATATAATATTGCTCATAGTGATCATTCTACTACTGTACTTTATGGTTAAAAGAATGACTCAGAAGTTTAGGTAATAAACCTTTAGTCACTTACTTGGCCTGTTAGCAAGATAGAGTTAACTGACCAGATCACTGAGCTATTTGTGTTGTTTCCTGTTTCAATTTTTCATCACCTTGGAATCAACTGTTTTTCTCAGGAATTCAAAATCACCCATAAAATTTAAGCAATTGCCAGCAGTTTATAGATGAGGTAATAATATCATAGAATGCTATTTTTGAGCTTGGAAACTGCTCTATTTTTAGAAGAAAACTGCAAGATAGATTTAATTAGGCTTCACCAAAAGAGGAAAGTGATACAGAGGTACTAAAAAAAAAATGTATTTTCCTAGACCACACTGACATGAAATCTGGGTTTTAATTAAGGAAATAGGCCTTTGAATGAAATAAATGAACCTCCAACAGAAAGTGAACTGATTTAATTTGCCTTATATGTCCACATGCTAATCCTGGACCAAAAGCTTCCTTAAATAGGTTTTTAGTGTTATTGCAGAGATATAATATAGGATACATCTGTGTGATGAGCTCTCTTAAAACTGCAGCTCTTATAGATAGCTATCTGTGGCCACCCTGGATTAGTGACTACTTCACTGATGATCTTGGAACAAAACTTGTCTAACCATCTGATCAAACCATATTAATTAGCCCTACAGCTAAAATATATTAATAATTTATTTTCAGCAGTGGTTCAATTTATGTGACTACTTTGTTACAGTTTAACTGTAGAGCTAGTTAGTATATTCTGATCATGTCATGAAAGATGCTGCTCTGTGTTCTTTGAGTGTTATAGTAAGTTGAATTGTTGAAATCCTTCACATATTTTCCTATATCTGGACAGCAGTGGTTGATACAGAAAGCTGCTAAGACAGAAGAACAAGACATTGCTACGTGAAAAAATATGAACAAGTAACACAGGACTGTGTTTGATGCATGAAAGAGCTACAAATACTGAAGAGATAAAGTGAGGCTTATTATCTCTTACTTTGTGCTTCAGGAGTTTGAATACACTAAGAGACTCAAGAGTTCAAGTGCTGTAGCAGAAGTAATCTGGAGAACAAGGAACATTGCCTAAGTGCTGGGACTGTCAGGCTGTCACATTCCTACCTGCCCTGGCTCTCAGACAGAAGGGTGGCCGAAGGTCTGCAAGTGTCTCAAATGCTGTGCACACCACCACCACCAAACTCAGAAAATGTTAACACTCCAAGGTCTGGGATTATTATTACTTTTTTAATAACATTTCAATCATTATAGTTAATATTCAAGGCAGAAGTCAGTATCTTCTGTAGTCTGAGAAGAAGTACCTTTCTCACAGTGAAAGTCTCCACAGCTTTCTGACAAAAGCCAGTAAGCTTCTTGCTGTGGGCAAATTGGTGCAGTTCCTCTCAAGTTGATGAAAATCTGGCTTTAAAGAATTGTTTAGCAAGTGTTTCTTGTTTTGGGTATTTTCTCTTTTCAGACCACTTGTCACTATTGGTCAGTCAAGCACTTCCAGCAAGCCAGGAACACTCTGTTACGGAGATGCTGATACAAATATCTTTGTTCCAGCTAATGCAATATTAAATGCAAAAGAGCTTTATAGTTTTGTGATACTCTTTCAAGTCTAAAAGGAACTCATTTTTATTAAGGAACATGCCAAGGGTCTGGAAACTGTCATCGTATGAGACTAAAAAAAAATGTTGTACAACAAAGATCTCGACATTTCAGAGTTTGGGACATTTTGGAGGGTGGCCTGGTGCTTGTCTGGTTTTAGGTTTTGGGATTGACTACCCTTTGTTTGGGTTTTGGTTTTTTTTTTCATTTCTAAAGCTACTTCCAGTTCCATAATTTTTCCTTCAAACCTTCCTGCTTTTTTAAGACCCCAAGTTATATTTATTACATGTTCCTGACTAAAGTCAGAATATAAGTGTGGAGCCAAGTCTGTTCTCTTCTGTGCTGCTGCAAAGAAGGTCATCTTTCTATCATTCACTTATCCCCTCGCTTTTGTATTTCTATATTAATCATTTCACTGGCAGGCTATCATTTATAGCTTCCTTCCTGTAACATAAGTGCAAATGGTTAATTTTATTGACATAATGTGGATGCAAAGGACATGCCTATTCAGGCTTATGAGCATGCTCCTGCAGCCCTCAGCCTTAATTTGTACCTTATACAGGAAGAAAAATAATAAATGAAAAAATAATAGTGTAAGGGTGTGTCACAATTAAAATGGGTGTGTAGGGATGAGGGAGATCTTTTCCTTGGAAACTTAATTAACTCCAGATGAATCCCACAAAAATTCTCTGTAATTAAATAATCTGCAATTTATCTTTAAAAATGTTAACTCTTTATGTTTTGGTGAAATAAAAGATTAAATAATTATATAGACACCCTTCTAGACATGGAATTAAAGAATAGAAAAGAAAACAAAAAGCCCTAAAAAACGAGAAAATAAGTTTATGAAGTTAGAGGCCCTGAGCATTGAAATTTGCGACAGAGGGTCAGCAGGATTTAACCCACCAACATATCTGGGTAAAACAGGAAACCCTAAATACAGTGAGCAGCTTTGTAATTTAGGATGCCGCTCTCAGTGTCTGTAATGCGTAGTTTCTGAAAGCTAGGATGACACAAAACCAGTGTGTGATTCTGTGAAAGCGACCTGCGATCTGGGATTGTTTGGCCTTTAATGAAGGATAGCTGAGAAGTTAATTGTATCCACGCTTATTTTTATGGAGGCAGGCAACCTGATCCTGTGACATCTATGGCTGAGGCTCACTCTTCAGCTTTGCGTGAAGCTTGGCACAGAGGCTGCTATTGTGCGTGGGCTCACAGGGGACGCGACCACTCTGGAGGCAGTCGGCAGCCCTTGTTTGCTTTCGTCATTTGGCTTCAGAGCTGTGATTAGGTTTCTTCTCCCAAACTCGTGTGTGCTTTCCCCAGGAACAGCCAGAGCCAGTACTTGTTACATCTTTCCGTTAGTAGAGCAGCTACGTATCTTGCAATACATTTCACTTATTTTAGGTATTATTAGGAAACTCCAACTCATGTGCTTTAAGGAAAAGCAGCCACTGCATTCACCTACCAAAGTAAATGCACTGTTCTTAGATTTTACTGTCTTCTTCAGTGCCACTCTAATCAGCATCAGCACTGTTTGGACAAGGATCTTGTAGATCTACTGACAGTATAATCACAGTATAATCTGTAGTTTTCTTTTTAACCCAACTGAATCCTTAATTAACTTAAAAATCACTTTGACATCTCTTTCCCAGATATTTAAGAACAGCAGGGAGAAAAAGCTTCATTGTTTTGCATAGTATGCTGTCAAAACATCAATTAGAAAGAGGAGGTTAGTTTAATGAATAACCACCTTGGCAATAGGAAAGAAATTAGTGCTAATTATAAGCATTATAAGCATTCTATACAATATTTTTCTCTTAAATAATGCTCCCAAATATCTACAAGAAATCTAGCAGTTTCTCCAGACATAATGGACCCAGTTTGGTCCCAGATAGTGATGCCATTACATTCAGGTTGGTGGTCACGATTTAAAATGAACATATTGTGGCTTTTCCCATTATACCTCAGAACCAGGAAACTGCAGCATTTTGGAATGCCAGAGGCACCTGCATCAGAGCCTGCCTGCTTAATTGCCAGAGTCAGAAAAACACTCTCAAGGTAGACAGAGGATCAGTTAGTACAGCATGTCTTGCAGCAGCCTTCATTTGAAAGATTCCTATTAAGCAGAAAAAAAGTTGGTGGAAAGAAAAGGAAGTCTTTTTCTGCTCTCCAAGAATATTCCTGTTGGATTACAGGAGCCAAATGATGCAGCCTTTGACCCAAACCCGCTGATTGCACTTGTTTTGCACTAGAACATGGCAAGAAACAACAGTTTCTCTTTTCTGAAGAAACTCAGAAAAATCTTGTCTATTAATGCTCTTTAAGCATGAAAAATGCCCAGTGATTTTTCTGCAATTTCTAAAATTTCATGGCCCCAGCAATAGGCACAATGCATCCAGGTTTCTGAAGACTGATGTTGGTGTGACACATCTATAAAGCAGGATATATGACTCTTGCTTTTCATGCTTTTTTTTGACTGAAACTGGACACAGTACTCCAGGTGTGGCCTGATAAGTGCTGAGTGGGATGATCATGTCTCTATCTCTGCTGGTAATGGCCCTGTGGATGCAGCCCAGGATCTGATTTGTCTTTGTTGCAGTGATGCACTGCTGACTCATGTCCAGCTTGCTGTCCACTAGAACCCCCAGGTCCCTTTCGACAAGACTGCTCCCCAGCCGCACAGATCCTAGACTGTACTGAGCTCTTTGTTTATTTCATCCCAGGTGCAGGACCTTGCACTTGTCTTTGTTAAACTAAAATTACTAAATTTACTATTACAGTTCAGTTTTGTTGATTAAAAAGCACCTTATTGATCAGCAAAGTATGAGATTGGGATATTCAAGCAGCATATGCTTCAGAAAAGGCAGTGATAGTAATGATTTTTTTTTGTAGACCCAAGACAAGACAAAAATTAAAAACATCTCCGGAAACTTATCAAAAGAACCTGAGACTGACAGAATAGCTGCAAGAGAGAAACATTCACATGAAGCTAGCTTTGATAATAAACTTACAATGGAACAGATCTGATGTTATACTAGGAAACAGGCTTTCTCAGATCAACTTCTCTCTTTTCCTTTCTTTAATTCATAGCTCAACTAAAACTCTGTAAGAAGAGCTGTGAACCTTTTTTATTATTTTTTTTGAGGTCATTCTGAAAAAAAATGGCCTTTGAAATCAGTTTCCAGCAAGAAACCATGTTCAAAGCATTGTTTTAACCTGAGTATAATAGTTTTAACAGAAATAGAGATCTTTCCTTCAAAAAACTTTTAAGACAGTTTAATCAGACTGAAACATCAATTCAGATTGGAGCTAACAGAACAAAGCAGTTGGACTTTTTAGAACTGGAGAGGGAGGATTGATACTGAAAAAAAATTGACAAAATAAATAATAATTCATCAAAGTTTTTGGTTAACATGAATGTACTTTTTAATCTTTTTAATCAGACTCACTTCTATACTGATGGTGATTTTAGACTGTAGTCTCAATGAACAAGTGTGAGAACCAAACAACACTGATTTTTTGGCCACAGGCCAAAAATATATCTGAGCACAATCCTCTGTTGATTTAAGTGAAGCCACAACAGCAATGTTAGATTAAGTTAACTAGGAAATTTGGCCTATAAAGTAGTGGTCAGCTATGTGCATTGCTCAGCTCCACTAAACACTTCACGATTCAGAGGACATTTAAGCCTTTGATTCAGTTGCATGCAATGAAAAGAGTAGGTTTCAGCCTTTCTTCCACTGAACAAGTGCAAAGTCAGCTTTTATTAGCTGTGCAATCATATCCTTTGTATCTTACCCAATAGCAAGTATTTTCAGTCAGTCTTTAAGAATGTTCTTGCTCTTCTATCTGCTATGAACTGGTAACATGGCAGAATTCAATAATAATGCCTTTTGCCACCTCCAGCTTGCTAAGGTACTCTGTCTCATTCTGGTGGGATATTACATGAATGAAGCTGTACTTATCTCTGTCACTTCATATCAAGGCCAGAGTAACACACTGGATGGGAAAGGGCATCCTAAGTAAAGTTTGTCCCAGCACTCTTCTTGGCACCACGTCATATAACTTCTTCCATACACTTGTCAAGCTCCACTTTATAACAGCTCTCCTGGCCATGAAGCCTGTAAGCCCTTTGGGAACACTAGCTGTTAAAAGTAACACATCATACTTGTCCATTGGTGTTGGTCCCAACTTCCCACAAGAGCACATATAAATCTACTTGTATATGACACCGATTCTTCATGTCACCAGATCCAGTACTTGCAGCATGGGTAAGTCTACCCAACATACTGCTGAGACCCCTAGGCTGAAAACTCTCTCTTGAAAGCCCCCCTCTAAGGTACTGGGGATCATCCTGCTGCTCCTGAAAAGAAGCCATGTGAAGGAAATAAAGTCCTAACTCTCAGCCTGAGCTGGGGTCCTTGTTCCCCTGGGCTCATGTGGCATTGCAAACATCCCTTGCATCTCTGGCTTTCCTGCCATTTACACTACACCTTGGAGTTGAGACAACCCTCCTCCAGGAGCATCTCAGGTTAAAGTTAGTGTTTTAACAATTTAAAGTGAAGGACAAGTAGGGATCAGACCTGGGCTTTGGTTTTCATTTTATGTCCAGTTTAATCTCATCCAAAGAGCAAAAATTAACTGCCTCTGTTAGATGTTATTTTATATACCTATGAAAAGTATTGTGTTGATCTGAATCTACATCAAGCCAAACACATTCCACTACTGAAGCAGTATCAGATCCAAGAGCAAAAATCCCAGGATATTATAAGGAAACTTTTTACTGACTTCAGCCTTTGCTGACCTGAGCCCTTATATGGCAGTTTTCCTGAATGATGAAAAAGAAAAAAAACCAGCATGCATCTTCTCCTAGGAGACAGAAAGCATCTTGTCTGCCTCTCATTCAAGCTTTCAAACAATAATTCTCCTTTATAACTGTGTATTGTTTCTGGCAATAATTATGGAGAGAAAGCCAGATAAGTTTGGTGTAAATTAGCTTCACTCTATGAAGTCACTGGTGCTGTGCCAGTATATACCAGTTGAAGGCATGGCACATAATGCGATGTCCCTGGAGCTGTGCCAATATATATCAGCTAAAGGCACGGCCTATAATTCTGTACATCACCATCTTCGTTCTGTGCTCCTTTATCAACAGCTGCTACATATTCTAAAAACAGAGAGCAGAGTCCTGTCTTTCAAGGTCTGTGTAGCATGGGCTGTTTTCTCATCACAACTATTTTATAGGCTCTTTGAGAAACAGACACCATATGTGATTAACAGTTCTGGGCTCCTTTCCAGTGCAAATAATAAATAATAATTGTGTTTCATCCATGCAGTGTTTCTGCATGTCATAGGTGGTTTGGACCAAATGATCTGGCATCCTTCTAAACTCTAAAAGATGCAGTGATTTCAAGCTGCTCCTTTCAGCTCCTCATACAGAGTCATTCGGTATGCAGGAGGCTCTGACCATTTTACTGCATACAAAAGGCACCTGCAACTCCTACCTACATCTGAGGTATGTTAGAAGACAGGTGCTCAGGCATAAGGATTATTTATATTTATTCAATGAGTAATATCATTGCATCTGTAAATGTTTGGTGAATATCACTGTATATGTATTCTAAATGATTGAAAACATTTTATCTTTGCTAGTAAGTAAAACACCAAACTTTAAACTCCAGAGAATAGTATTAATAATGCTTGCAATCTGCAGTCACAGTGTTCTGCCCTATATTCTAATATGGGACACAAGCCTCACTCAGAGGTATTTACAAATTAATGTTGACACAGGTAGTAAAACTTTTTTTACTTTGCCTCATCTAGTTTATTCTAGAGTCAGCTACATAGCAAAAGCTTGTAACTGCCACCCCCCTACTAACATTTAAGCTAGATCACCTAAAAGCACTTCTGTTACACAAATACAAATGGGGAAAATTTCTAAGGATCAGTGTTTCCCAGCAAACAATATGACCTTTGTTCAGCGGATATGTGCTTGGTTTTTGTTGTTTTGGGTTCTTTTTTTCCCTGAAAGTGTGGTAGCTAAAGTACAGCCTTCCCATTTTGTCTCGGAGCCTGCGATCATAAGACTGTTGAGTGCGATTTTTTGCTTTATCTAAACCTCTCAGTGACGGTCCCTCAGGAACACACAGGCAATGCCACAGACTTTCCCAGACAGGAAAAAGTGGCCCCAGAGAAAAAAATTGAGCAGGTCTTTGCTTAAATGGATCTGACAGCTTTGCTTAGAGAAAGATGTTTGTCCTTGTTTATGGACATGTCCTTTTCCCCCCTTATGATTCCCAGGACCAGCGTTACTTTTTACTGTGTGTCTGCCTGTCTGGGTAAGGAGCCTGAGGGTCATGTGTCCCGCAGGCGGTAAGGATGGATGAAAAACAAATCCACCAAGGCTGCTATTCGCAAAGGGCTTGAGTCTTTCCATAACTTTTCCATTATCCTATTTAAAGTTTAATACCCCAGTGATGGGAGTCTTTCCATTTATTTCAATGGAAGTAGGGTCAGTGGCTGTCCTAACCTGCCCATGTGTATGCATTTTCACATGAACCCTCATCAGGCTGGAAGAACAAAAATGTCAAAAACATTTTGCTGATATCTAAATTACAAAATGGAAACAAATTGTTAATCAACTACTTGTCCAGATTCACATATTTGTTCTTCAAGTTGTGTTTTATATTCTTTTACCTGTCAGATATGATAGGGACTGTATTATTATCAAAACTTAAATATTCTATGGATATTATTTTTTGCTGTCAATATTTGCATTTTGAGTGAGTCTAGCAGAGGTGAATGAATCTTCAGCCAGAGTTTAATTATAGAGAGGATATATGGTATCTCGCTTGAAGATTTTCCTAATCAGTTAGATTTGTCCTGACTTTCAGCTCCAGATAAGAAAATAGACTATTTTATCACAAGTTTTTACTATGTGTGGGTTTTACTGCCAACCAAAAATGGCTCCCAGTATCTTAGTTATTAAAGTCACATTTGCTGGTGATTATAGCTATTTCCTGCATAAAATGAAGTTTCCCCAAATACTTAATAAGTCAAAAGAAGTCATATAAATGGCATGCATCTGGAAATTTGAATAAAAAAATAATTTTATAAGACTTGAGTATCTCCGTGCACTGGGTTAAATCTGTACAGGAGCTTATGTTTATGTCTGACAAAGTCTAAACCATCCTAGGGCTAATTAAGCTTCCCCAGATTGTAACCACCTTCCAAGATGCTGGAAAAAATGCATTTTTCAAAGCTGGAACTGCAAACTGGTCACTGTCATTTCCCAGCTACAGTGGTTGATGGGAGACCATCTCGTACCTCTATTTTTTCTCAGAGAAATCCCTTGTTTCTGTCTTCCCCCGCTATTGCACAAATCTTAACAGGACAGCAATATAAACAATCCCTGGCTGGATCCTGGGGAAATGACAAGAGCCAGAGAGCTAAAGAGGAGGCAAGGATGATCCCAGTGCTGACAGAAGACAGAGGTAGGACATGAGGGCCTCGAAGGACAGGAGTTCATGTGAGTTCATACAACAGAGAAGAAGGAGAGACTCAGCCACTGCACACAGTGGAACACACTTAGCCAAAAAGCAACAGCTCTATCTTTGCTCTCTCCTATTTGGTGTAAAGGAGCCAGTCACTTTCCACTATTAGACAGATTTAGAAATTAGCCTTCTGCTCTGATCAAAATATCTGAACTCTAACTGCTCTTCAAAAACCTAGAGATTTTTATAATATCTGCAGTTACTTTAGTCAATGTTTTTGCTGAGACTTATAAACTTTTGTATAACTTATATCATCTATAACTGTTTTTTTCTAAATGCTTATCTAACACACTATTTTTAATGCTGTGCCTGTAAATCAGAGAAATGTAGCTATTGTAAAATTATTGATATTGACTTCAGTCTACTTATTGTAGAAATAATCTTTGAAAGTGCACTAGGCTGGTCAGAGATGAAAGGAACTTTAAGAAATGGCAAAACAAAACAAAACAAAAAGTTATTTCAATGCTTTTTCGTCCCTTTCCCACAATCTTGTATTTCTGAAATAAGTGCCTGTAGGGCTGGAGCCAAAGCTCTTTGAAGCTGAAGGGAAACGTGCTGTGGAGCTTTTGTCTGAGCCCTGTGGGTGCTCCCACTGCCCCGGGTATAGAAGCCCACCATAGCTGCCTGCTGCGGAGTGGCTACACTTGGTGGTTACAAGAAGTTGATTAACACAGTGATTTGGATCCTGATAGTCCTGCAACATTTATGTTAAATTTCTTTCATAAGAACAAAAGAAGGTGTCTTTTCCTTGACTTCAGTGAATGTGAGTAAAGCCAAATGCAAGAAGAGTATTTTGGAACAGCCATAATTGTCGGTGGAGAAGCAAAATCTAATAAGCCAGTATTGCAGCAGTATTACAGTTCACAAAACAAATGAGAGAGACTTGAAGGAAAGCTTGAAGTCCACAGTCAAAAAAGCAAAAGCATAATCCTTGATGCAGACAGAAATAATTATTTGCCTGCAGCTTTTCACTGAAAAGAACCACAAACTAGTGAATATGGACAGAGTATGATCTATTTAGTTATTACTGGCCACACCCCACAAAATAATGGCAGATTTTTCATTATATTGAGCCATATCTTAAGGTTCTAGTTCATTTTTAACTCTGGCAAGCTGTCATGAAGTTGATCAAAGGTAGCAACTGAAGGACTTGGCCAATTGTAGCTTACAAACCGGCATCTACCACATAATTCTCTGAGTAGATTTGGCCAAATGGGTTTGGGCAGCTGCAAATTAGAGTAGAGTTTTGCTGGTTTGTTCTCCTTAAAGAAAATCTCATTAAAAATCCCACAGATACAAATGATTTGCAAAAAGCAACATAGTCAAGGCCCTTAGTGTCCACCTGACTAATTTTTCCCATCCGAAAAGTCTTTCTTCTGGATCAACCAAGCTTTCAGCAAACGCTTCTGTACACAGCTGAGTTTGGCAATTACCCCCAGGAGGTCAGCTAAGCTGGACATTGTCATGACATAGCATGACATGCTTGCCTTGGATATCAGCACAAAGAGTATAAAGGTCCCCATCTGCCAGTGCTTGGCCCCAGCTTCCAGTGTTTTCACAGCTGGTTGCCTGTTCTCCAGCCCATGTACAATGTCTTCACACCATATATATATCACCACTCATTGACTGGCAGAAGACGACAATTCCAGATGGATTTATGCACCCAGTTCCTCTCTGTAGGGATGGTCTGGGTTGAGGTGGGCTCCTAAAAACACAAGCAGGACCCACAGTCCTTTGGCTACAGATAACTTTTCAGCTGAGCAGAATATGATTTGTTGATAAACATTGACCTGCTTATTTTTTTTCCCTGCTGTTTCTTCCAGCAGAATACCTGCAGGCAGCTTCCCATTGACTCAGGTTTACCCCCAGTGAAATAGAACATGTGATAGGACGTCAACATTTCTAAAATACAATGTGCAAATGCAGTCATCCCCCCTGTGCAATGGTACGCTTAATCTCTGCAAATGGGAATGAAGCAGCTACCTTCAGCTGCCCTCCCTTCTCCTCAGTGAGAGCCTTTGGACTGTTGGGAAGGTTGGAGGCTTCTAAAACAGCCCAAGACCATGACACTTACTCACTTTCCCTCCCCATCTGCCAAGGGGCTCACAAACACCCCTTGAAGTTTCTGAACAGCCTCTCATTGGCTTCAGTGGGAGTTGGATTGGGCCTGCAGGCACACCACCAGATCTGTTCTGTGTGAGGCAGCGTTTTTGGCCTCTGTTAATTGGGAACTTGGAATCCCCTGCTTGTTTCCAAACCTAAGGGCTGCTAGAGCGTACAAAGTGCTTGAGCCATGCCAAGAAGCCAAGTAGGATAATTTTCTTCACGAGAGTTAATTACATTAATTTGGGTGCCCTGCTCCAAGGGTTTCAACCACAGAGGCAAGCACGAGAGAAGGAGTGTAGCCAGTTTTGCATGAGCGATAGTGAGGACTGTGATTATGCCAGTCTATGAGAAAACTGGGGCTGGTGAGCAATCCGCGCATTAAGTCATCTTTCCCAGACTTGTGAAAAGGTTGCAAGGACCTGCTGCAACCCTCCCAGGAGGGCTTGGGCTTGTTGCTCCTGAATTTGGAGTATATGGCTGCCTGGGCACACAGCTCATTAGGGAGATATGTGTAAGGCAAACAAAGACCACTCCAAGAGCTTGTTTATCTCATGGCACAGAATGCCACATGCCCGCAGATCAAAGCTGGTGGGAACAGATGCTGTTAGCAGAGCAGCAGCTGCACTCAGATCCTGTCCACACCCTTCCCGTTTGCAGTGGCCTACCCGGGGGCTATTATGTTCCCAGCAGGGCGATGATTGGCCCTCCTTCCCACCCCTGCTGCCATTCTCCGGGGAGGGTGTACCAGCACTCGCCTCGCTGTCTGCCTTCGGGTTCTCATTGTTTCTTTCAGAAGGTGCAGATAGTGGGCTAGACACTCCTTGGCTGGTGCTCTGATAAGGGTCTGGAAATTGTTCTTGTGTGTTATACAGAAGCCCGCTTGAAAGAAGGAACTCTACCCAAAATAACAAAACTGACCTCAAGGGTCATTATTCTCTTTTAAGTAAGGAGCTTGCTCCCATACAGATTGGAAAAGGAAAAGGTCAGTGAGGCCTAACTCTATTTTCTACTGCTCTGGATTAAGGTGGCATTTAAGTTAGTGATGTTACTATGCTTACCTGCAAGTTCTTTGGAGGCCAGATTCCACCTTCGCATGCAAGGAAATCTCTATTTCCCCACTGTCCTGCAATTCCACCTGTTGCCCAAGTCATTTACACCAAGTTTAGCTTAACAAAACTAACCCTAACTTTAAACAGTAATAGCGTAGTCTTTCTTGCAGTAGTGTAGAAAGATCTGCATTCACTGTAAAAGGTGGGGACTTGGAAAGCAGGTATTCAACGAGACGACCTGGATGAGAAGGAGGCACGTTCCTTTTCAGCCTGGCTGTCTAATAACCTTTGATCAGTCCATTAGTTTCTGATTGATTTAACCTGTAAAACACTGTGGACTTGACTCCTTCTTTCACTTGTAAAATCGGGAATAATTGCCACAGGCATCAATGGGGCTATTTGGGGGAATTTAGATTTTAAAGTGCCTTCTGAGTTGTATCTGTCGCAAAGACAAAAGTCCTTCAGACAGCTTTGGTCTAACGTTGTCAAGTGGCAACATGAGCATTCCTATAGGTAAAGCATTTCCCACCATGTTTCCAGTGTGAAGCCTAATCAGTTTGGAAGAGTCACCATCTTAAAAAGAACATTTTAAATACACTGCTGGAAGGTAACAGTTTGTGGTTTATTTTTCTGTGGTGCTTGCAAGTTCAACAACAAAACCAGCACAACCGGATATAATCTAAGGTTGCTTATCTCACTCGGGAAAAATATGTTATATAAAAATTCACAAAAAAGGGACAACCAGGAGTCCTAGATTGCACACTAGCTTAGCTTCTTGACAAGTCTGTGCTTTCTGTCTTACCATCTCATACCGGTGAAAAAAAGCAGCAACCAGATTGATGGCAACAAAGTCAATTGCATTACTTCACATCAAAGAGAATCATCGGATGCTCCAGGTGACCCAGCCAGTGTGAGAGAATGGTCAAAATAATGATAAAAGTAAGGTGGGGTGATAAGTATAAAGTATGCTTTGTATTTTAGGATCTCCTTAAGAGAAGAGACAATCTGAACTACTCTTTCAAAAACTAATTTATAAATTAACTCATTCAGAGTTACAGCAGAAACTGGCAGACACTTGTGTACTATGGTCACTATGTTGGACCATGGGGCATCTATTCTGTAATATGCTTTTCCAAATTCCCCTGAAAGCTCTGGTCCTTGCCCACTCTACAAGACAGGCTATTGGATCATATAGAGAGCTTTTGCCATTCCTAATATCCCCAATATCTTTGCATTATACTTTTCACAATTCAGCTTCTACCCTTACAACCCCCTATCAGACCCTCTAGATTACAACTTTTAATGGGAGTGCAAAATACACTGACATCATGATTGTATCTACGGTAATAAAACATGCTGAGATCTGGGAACATGCACTCAGCCATGAACATTTTTAACTTTCTGAAAGGTCCTTGGTGCAGTTTAGCCATACCAATCAGCATAGGCAACCTATCCATGGCCACTTTACTTTGCAGGTTAAGAGAGTTTAATAGTAACAGATGTGGCCAGACTCCCTCTCCAGCTTCAGGGCCAGAGAATGGGCTTTAGCACCATTTGGTTTACCAATACAGACGTAGCCAGTGGCTTAAAAAAATCCCATTCATATTTTCTTGATTAACCTCTCCTTGAAATAACACTGCAGACGGAAACTCCCTACCTACAAATCCTAGATCAGGCGCTCTCTTTCCTGGGTGTTTCGTCTCTAGTCATTTGTTATTTTCCCTGACAGCTTGTTTGTTTTGCCAGTTGTAGTTGCCTATCTACCAGCTTGTGCAAGTCGAACCATCCTTTTCCGATGTCTCTGCTGTTTCCTCCCTCATAATCATTTTACACTGTGGCATTTGCAGAAGCTGCTTTCCTTTCTCATCATTGCAGCCAGTACATGTCTACAGCAGCCACACAAGGTGGGACGGGGAGGAAGGTGTCTCTGTCTAGTGTTTGGTGTTGGTCCCTCTCCTGTGCAGGGACTGTCCCATGCAGCAGCCATGGGCCGGAGGTGAACTGCTGCAAACAGGATTTTCTCCCAGGGAAAGAAGAAAAGGCCACTGTTCCACAGTGAGCAAAATAAGGGGGAATGGTTTAGAGTGGCAAGGTGTGTTGAAGAAGAAAAGCAATTCTTTGTAAATTTTCAGGGCTGGCAGAACCATATGGGTTATGCTGGCTTTCTGCACAGCACTGGCCACAGGATCTCAGCCATATCTTAAGAGTTGAGTTCATAGTTTGAAAAGGTGAATTGTTTCTGACAGTTTGAAAATACATTAAACTTAAAAAGGTATGGCTTCTGATCTTTGCTGTCAGGATTATTTGGGGTTTTAGTTATTTCACTCAAAGTCTGTGTAAGGCAAGAAGCTGGTCTCTGTCCTGCCTTGCACAGTTTGCTCCTCTGCACAGGGTGCAGCATCAGCAGGACTGTGCAAAATATCCCCGGGCACACACAACAGGCTGCCAAGATGGGATGCTCAGCTTCAAATGCTTTGAATTCCTTCCCACTGCAGGATGAGTCCCCAGGTTTCTTCTCTCTGAGCAGTCAGAGTAAGAGGATCATCAGATGCAATGTGGAAGCAGTCACAGTGTGCCCATTTTGTTTTTGCTCAGAGAAGTCTCCTACAAGAACAGACTCTCTCTTCTCTGTGGAGGAAGACAACAGCTTTGCAGCCCTAACCCTAGCTCTGACAGCTGGAATTGGACTGCATTTCTGACCATAGACATCTTTCTGATCAGGGCACTCAGCACGCTTTGTTGAAGCAGTGGAGGGGTGTAACTCTGACCTTCGGATTACATTCTGGGAACCACACACTCAGTTCGTAGATGTGTGTGTCTCTTTCTTGGATCTAGCTCCAAACAACTCTACTAACTGTGAAACACAGTTCAGGGAGTTAAAGCCATGGAAGGAAAGAAGCAACACAGACATTAATGAAATTACTGTCTTATGAGTGCCATCCCCACAACTAGCTCAGGACAAGAAACCAACAGGAAATAATTTGTGTATCTACAGTACAGCACAATCAAGTCATAACACCAAGATATTTTGGAAGACAAGCAACCACCATGTGCATGGCTGTATGTGTATGCACGTGTGCAAGTACAGCATACAGACACACACTGCAGAAGGCACGAGGTGTCAGAATGCTACAAAATGTCTGGCTGCAGAAAAGTGACATTTTGGTGTGTTTTTTAGTTAACTGATGAAAAAGCATTTCTCCAACACCATTCAGGATCCCAGCATAAGGCAAGAGCCATTTTGTAAATGCAGCTGTGTGTTTCATCCTCTGAAAAGCAGTTCCTGGTAGAATGGCAGAGTACAGCATGGTGTACAAGAGCTCTGCTTTTTTATTTTTAATTTAACAATGAATTATAGTGTTACTGAATAGTTAATAACACACAAAACTGAAGAAGATAAGTTTCATCTTGTTTTGACAGCTATATTGGGACCAATCTCTCTTAGGTTTTCTATGAAGCACTGCTGTAGATTTCTATAGATTTCATAGATTTCACTTAGGTTTTCCATCCAAAGAATGAAGATACAGAAAGCACCTGTTTGTGCCAAGAATCACAGTATTGCTATCACAGGAACTGGTGTTGAGAAACTCCAAGACTGAGATGATATTTGAAGACATTTCTATGCTGCTACTACAAGATGAAATAGCAAGGAAAATGAGCTTCAAGGCTCTCACCAGGAGGAGAGAGCAGGACACTCTCGGAACTCACCCTCTGCTTATCTGGAGCCTTGACCCCAGTCTGCACCATTTGATCCGCATGCCTGCGACTGCTTGGAGACTTATCTCTTGCAGCAGGAATTTGCCTGTGCCTCATGCACCCGTCTTACAGTCCACTTACAAAATGGATTATGAGACTAACACTTCAACACTCGCAAGTGGGAAACCTGAGAGCAGGTCATGGTCTCCATCACAGGCGAGGTGTAACAGAGTCAAGTGGGAGGTCAAGCAGAACTAACTGGGTGAGGTACAGCATATTTCGTGATTCTTTTCAGCCACAGAGAAGCCGAGTGTTGTCAGTGTAGAGGATTACCAAAGGTATGCTTAGTAGCTTAATAATTAACTGTGTGATTGAATGTAAGTCAAGTTATCTTCCTTCTATCCTTCCCAAATTTGATCTTCACAATAAAATTTTGAACAAGTAATGGAATACAGTTTAATGCTAATTTATCTTTTTTTTTTAATCATCTTGATTGCAGGATAGCATGGGTATTTTCTAGCACTGACAGCCGGTTGTTTTCTACATAAGTTCCAAGAGGCAATGTTTCCTTGTGATCCAATGGCAGAGGTGACAACACACACATAGACTGCATGGTTATGTTGCACCACAAATTACAGAAATGTCCCTTTGTAGCATATAAGGATGAAGTCCCATCCTCTGATGAAGAAAATCTTGTTTATTTTCCAGCTTGTTACCATTCTCTCAAGAAAACTTACAGTGTTGACAAGAATCTGTGGTTTCTTTGAGTGTAATTCCTCTGGTATAGAGATTCAGGTTTAGTGTTATCATTTGTAGGCTTCATCATCTAGATACTCCATACTGTCTGAACCACCAACTCACTTTTTATCAAATATACCTACCCTTCCTTTTACACATTCTCTAGTGAAGCACAACATACTTTCACTCTAATTAAAGTGTTCCTCAATCCTGTAGGCTGCTTATGTAAAGTGATATTTTCGGATCATACTTTAGAATCAAAAACAGAACAAAGGAAAATAAATGAGGATGAGACTCAGTCTCCTGAGCTGTCAGAGGAGCAGCTCAAGATCTGGTATGTGCCTTCAAATGGTAGTCTGGAGGATCTCGCTTAGCCAAGTGCACTACTGTCAATCAGACATTTAATCTCATCACAGCTACAGCACCTGTAGAAACTCTGCATAACTGTCTATTACTGATTGAACCTGAGCAGCATTAGGAAGTGTTATCCTAAAAAGAAGATAGCCAGATGTGGTTGGGGTTAAGTTCACAAGGAGGATTTCAGCATTTAAGTGTTTACTGCTAAGGTGTGCTGTGCTGCGGTGAGGTCTTTAGCATCTGGGCTGGGGACTGGGGCTCTGTACAGCAGTATGGCAGAATCAGATAGATACCAGAGGCCGGAAGGGTGGATATCATCCAGCCAAAGTGCAGGGCTGCCTCTGCTAAGCAAGAGAATAGGCTTAAAACTTAGTAGGAATCTCACCTGTGTTTGGGTCCATAAGCCCAATGGAAGTTAAGAGTTAGTCGTAACAACTCCTTGTGGATCTGCTCTGTAAGAACAGAGGTACTCACTGTTGTGTGGGTATCCAAGGAGTAGCCACCATCTAGAGGTGAGATGAGCAGCTGGCCTTGTGGTGCCCCAAGACAAAACACACAGCAGCCAGTGCTGCCTGAGCTGGTGGGAAGCCTGGATACCTTTGGTACCTAGATGAGGTATTTGGTCTCCCAGTAAGGGTGCAGGAGGGCACCTGGGTCTGATGAGGATTTATGGCCCAGAAGATAGAAAGCTCTCCAGAGTCATCTCCCAAATCTGTAAGGATTCAGACCTACTTTGTTCACCTTTTCAGAGCATCCTGAAGCCAGTAGGACTGCTTGGCCTAGGCAATCAGGAAGAACAGTCTTCTCCAAAAGCAGTGGCAAGCTGCAGAAAACAAAAGGAAGGGCATACTACAAAGTTATGAGTTGTTTGAGAGAAGACATGTCTTCCATCTAAGAGGAAATATGAGCTAGATGCTTATATTTTTGTCGTGTACGTTATATTCTGGCCCACAATTATTTCCTATCCTTCTTCTCCCATACTGGGATGTTAGCAATTTTCTGCATCTACTATATGTGGCAGTCACAAGTCGGTGCTCAGGATACATTTATTTTTCAAAACTTTTCTGTTGTGTTTGAACATACTGATTCTTTCCACTGCACCCCTACCAACAATGCCATTATTCTAAGTCAAAGCTGAAGATTTACTCTTGATTATGATTTATAGGCTTCTGGGCTTTTTATAGAGCTCAGTGTTTCTTAAGGCATGTGCCGGGGCAGTTCTATTTTCCAGTTTACCCTCTTGGCTAACTGGCAGCCAGCAAAAAACATTTCTTCAAAATGACTTTCCTGAGCAACTTCTCAAGCAGCTTCTTGAATCTTTAACTACTGTGGGAGAGAGAGGAGCGGGCAGAGGCAGGAGGCTGCCTGCAATCACTGCAAGCAAGCATTTGGTTTCATCTGGTGACACATGGCTTTCTAAATTAGAGGGCTCTGAATAAAATAAAAAAAATATCAAAGCCATGTGTCTGCTTGTGGGTGCCACATTCTTTAAGATCACAGTGGCTGTCCTTCTGCACGAATGTCACAGAAACAGCTCAGTTTCATCCTACTTGAATGATGTGGCAATACTGTGAAACATGGGGTGGAAAGACGTCCCAAAAACAGTCAAGCGAAGAAACCACTGGAGAGCTGGAAAGCGGCTGTAGAGACCCAAGTGCTGTCACTTTAAAAAGGCGACGGGGCTGGGCACCTTTGAAATCATTTATCACAGAAGCCATAACATCTGCCACCATCTTGGATTTATTCGAGAAGTGCATCTCAGTAGCCATTTTAAAAATGTTTGTTTTCAATTCAAAACACATAATTAAGTACAGACTGGAGTAGAATATATGCCTTGAGCTGCTTTCCCTCACCCCATTTCAGAGCATGGCTTCATGGCTTTTTCACAACTATGCGCTTTGAATTGAGAGCTTTCTTTTTCTTTTTTTTTTCCTTCCTGCGGGGCCTGCTGTTTCTCAAGAATAAATTGAAAGTAAGGCTGCAGATTTAAAGGATCACCATCTGATAGGAGCCTGAGGACCTTGGGGCCAGAGGGTCAGCCCAGCCTCCCAGAGCTCTGAGCATCTCCTTCCTCCGGCGAGGATGGAGCTCAGCCTCAACAAACCACAGCTGAAACCTTGCTGTGGCATAGCTTGGCTATACTTTGTGTTTGACTAAGCCATGTCCCATTTCTTAGACAAGAGATGCTTGGATGATTTGTGGTTGTGGAAGGAATGAGCAACCTTGTTACTGGTCTCCAGAGAGGTTAACAAAAAGGTAGTTACGTCCTTAATACACTGTCCTTAACAAACTATTCACATCTTTTTTCCAGACTTTCTAGGAGGCACTTCAGAGAGACAGATGAAGACAGCACTTGTCTGTTTACATTGCCTTCAGTACAGCCGACTTTTGTCACCATCACTGACACGTTGCAAACATGCTTAAGGAAAAGACCAGCAAACCCTCAGGAATGAGCCACTCCACACCGGCTGGGGATGGGCTGGACCTGCGGCTCTAATGTTATCTCCTAAACAGACAGGAAGAAAAGCAAGTTGCTGATAAAGGTATGAGTTAGAAGAAAGGTAGTGTAAGTGTTCATTCAATCCCCCAAATAAGAAGTTTTTGCATGAGGTTGAGAAAAATCCAGAAGAGCCTTTAGGCACCTCTGAATTCAGTTCCCCTTCACAAGTCTGAGCCTCCAAGTTCCAGGAGCCTAAAATTGTCTCTGAAAACACAAGTCACACAAGTTCCCTGAATGACCGAGGTGCTCAGATGCTGGGGCTACACGTGTGCTGGTGCACCACACCATTTCCTCAGGTGAGGAGGCACAAGGGAGTAGGTAGGTACTCGGGATGCTTAGGCCCCAGAGACCTACCCCCCACCTTCTGAGCACTGTGGTTCCCATGCTAAGGAAAATCAAGTACACGCATGGGCCAGGAACTGCAGAGTACTTTAACCACTGATTTTCAGGTTGAGATGGTTTCTGAGTGACACGGGGACTGGGACTTTGTAATGCGTCATGGTGAGCAACTATGTGCAGCTTATGTTAATGAAAACCAGAAACAGATGATCTCAGATTTCAATGACTTCTTGATTTTTCAATATGACATCTTTATTTTAGAACACAATGTGTACAAGGCAGTTTTTCTTTCCTGAAGGTGCCTGGCAAAAGCTGAATTCAGAACTATGCAAAGAGAGGACAACCCCTCATACCTCTGCAGTGAAATGGAGAAGCTACAGGTTTTTGTGAGAGATATCTATTTTTGCACTAACACTAATGATGAAATATATTCACTGTTCTGGCATTGTTTTGATTAAAAGAGGAAAAAATGGAGGAAAAATAAAAAGAGGGCACTAATGAGAATATTCTATTACTAATGACAGGGTCCATACAAGAGACACCTTCTGTCTGTGGTCACAGTATTGTATAAAGATGATGTGATACATCTGCATTGAAAATAAAAGTATCTATCTGCTTGGTGTGTGTGCTGCTGGTGTGTGTCTGGGAACAGACTGCAATTCTGATGTGGGGAAACCCAAAGCAGCAAAAGTGAGATACCTGCTGCTACTTGAGCTAGTGCTTCCCAAACATGAAGATAAAGCATGCTTTTAATTTTTCACTACACCCATCTTTTTGAAGTGTCCCATAGCTGTACGAGAGGGGACGTTGCTCTGGATTTCAAGGAGGAGGGGATTTGCTTTCTTTTTTCTTACAAATATGTTTTTCGCAGGCTTTATTCTTTGGGCACACATTCCAGCATTACAGATAAGTGCTGAAATTACAGGAGTGAGAACACAGCCAGGAATGAGTAACATGCAGCCATATGCACAAAACAGAAAACATCCTTTTAGACTAGGTGATAATTAGAAAGGCTGCCACATTGCCGTGTACAGAGACAAAGCACATCCCCTTTGGAAATGTATCTTCTTTCCTCTGATGTGAAAACATTGATTTTTTTTATTTTTTTTTTTTTTTGTGGAGGACAGATTTTTAACTGCTCAGTGACCTATTTTTAAACAAAAATTCTCCTGCACCAGCAGCTGCTTTCAGCTATAGGCATATGCCTACTGCCCAAATGGATCTAGCTGGGACATTGGAGAACTGAAGTAGTGTCTGATTAGAAAGGGTTGATAACTTATCAGGGCTCCGTGTTACTTGACTAAAGCCAATTAAAGGTTTCTTGGAAATAAGCTACTATCTCCTCATCTTGGGCAGAAACACACAGACTGATAACCCTGTAGCCAGAGCTGGTGACTGACAGGCTGAGCTGACTGGGAGCCACTGCCTTTTCCTGCCATTGCAAGGATCATCTCTCCCTAATACACTTCCCTCTTGTTCAATCCAGACCGCATGGGCTTTTCTCCATATCTGACCCATTATTTGCATTTCTTCACCACGGTCTGATCCCAACTCCATCAGGCTAGGATGACCTTCCCAGAAAAGCCGTATCTCATCATGCAGACTGAAAAGGAATCCCTTCTGAGTAGTTAACAGATATGAATATGAACCTTTTGGATTCAATGTATGGCAGGCTGACAGTATGCTGTCAGATATCTTGCAGTGACAAATATGATACATCTCTGATTTTTTAAGGGAAAGAAAGGAATATACTTCATCTGAAAAGAAAGAAAAGAGGAAAGAAAGGAGAAAATAATTTTGTTATAACTTTCTTGTGTGCATTGGCTGCCTGAAGAACTCTAGTCACATCAGAGCCAACCCCTTTTGCAAGGGCACAGCACAGGGAGACTGATGGACCTGACCCTCTCCAGCCGACTTTGGTTACTGTTCTGGTCTAAATGAAGGCAAAAATATCACAGCATCACTTAATGTGCCAGGGAAATAATATGTAAATTAGGCTAAGAGACATGTTAGATAGCTATTGCTCTTGGTAGTGGCTGTGTGATCTCTAGGAAAAAGGAACTATGTGAATTCAAACCCTTACTCATTAATTGGCATACAAAGGTTAATATATTTAGGAGGATATTAAGGTCAAAGCCTAACTTGATTTAGGTTTTATGTTTTTTATTTAGACTTACTAAACATTATACCCTGTATTCTAGACAGAAAAGGACAGAGTCTCATAAAAGTTAACATGTCTTTTTAAGGTTGCTATTACAGACAAAGGAAGAAGCAAGATAGTATTTGCTTTCAAAACACATCACTTTCAATATTTGGATATAATTTTTGTATTCAACCAAAGCAAAACCAGGAGATTGTTTGATAAAAAGGTTCAACAAAATTCAAATGCAAATTGTGTAAGAGGACAATATGTTTCCTACCTTCCACATACAGTGGTAGCAGCAGGCTAGCACTGATGCATTTAGATGTGTTCAAAACATATAATTTGCATTTTAACCCAAAGATTTAGGATATATACGCACAGCTTTCAAAAGGGGCTTTTCAACTGAGATTTATGTAGGATTCACGAAACACACTCCTAAATGAGCACAGTTGAAGAACCAAAAACTCTTGTGCACAAATTTCCAAATAACCAAAATTGTATTTTCTAAGGCACTAAATGTCATTACATTCTAATACCATTGCACATAAAACCACTCTGATAGGAAGCAGTTGGCATCTTACAAGGTTTAATGAGATGCAGTAGTGGTCAAGTTTGTGACAGCTTTTGAATTTTTAATGCAGGTATATGCAACAACATTTAGCTTTTCTGCAGTGGGCTGCATCCCAGCACAAGCAAGTCCTTCTTCAACAAAATTTATAATAATGTACCCGAGTGTTATTACCTAGCAGGATGTGTCAATGTGAGCCAACCTTCAGCCCTACCAAGCTCAGCAGGTTCTCAATAGCTCAGGGAAATGCTGAGCTGCACCAGGGACAGGGGCAGGGCTGGCCAGGGGCTGTGGGGCAGCAAGGTGGGAAGAGGCTGCCCTGCCCCTGGTGCAGGCCCATCAGCTCAGAGTCAGATGCAATTGGCCTCCCTGGGGCTGCAGGAGTATGGAGTTTTCCACAAATTGACAGGAAAAAAAAAGAGAAAGCACAGGTTTTCATCTTAATTACAACACAAGATGCAATAAGGAGCTTTTTCATTTTAAAGGTGTGTAACTAATTCTTGACTAAGCTCTGTGTGTGAGGTAGAGCTCCTCCCAAAGTAATGCCACACAGTAGTAGTTTTAAATCATAAAGAATCCAAAGGCTTGCTAAAGTTAAAAAAAAATAGGAGCAAAGCAGTGTCACTGGACTGAAATTCCTCTGACAGATGTAAAGGTCTCGCTGACAGTTATTTTCCAGGTCTGCAGGTCAGCAATCATGCCTCCAAATGGTTTCCCACATGAAGTGTTTGAAGAAGTGGTCGACGTGTGACTGATCTCTAAGGCCCACTGCCTGGTCTTCTTTAAGGATGCGGCAGAGGCAGAAGGAAAGGTGATGCTGATAAGGGAATCTGAACCAAATGTTGTCACATTCTAGGGATGATTAGATGCCCTTGCTGTGACTTATTGCACAACCTGAGAGTGGAAAGGGCAAACCTGGGATGAAATGTAGCCGCAAAAGGGGGAAGATGCTTTTTCAGCAAAGAGCAAAAGCCAAGAGAGAAATTGTTGTTGATGCCTAAGGTTAGGTCAGGTAGCAGAACATTCTCTATGCTGTGAGGTAGACATGATGCTGCGGTAAATCTCCCCTCCCCTACCCCTCCTCAAATCAGACCTACTGTGATATGAATTTATATTTTCACAAGCTGCTGATTATATAAAAAGCTCGTCTCCAATAAAGAGCAGAACAATGCATTTTAAAAGCATTTTTTATCAATCTGGGTTATTTCAGATTTCACCTTTTTCCTTGCATACATTAACAAATGAAAGCTTTGAAGCCTAACATATACAATAGAATGAATAGACTTAAATTTTAAACCCTCTCTAAACTTCAAGAAAATGTATATTTCCTTATAAGAATAATTACTGATTCATATATTTCACAGAAAGTGAAACCTTGCTCCTGTATCTGTGTTTTCTTTTAAAGAAATGGTTACCTGTAGCCATATTCCTAATCTTGGGATTAGAAGAACTTTTTGTGCATCACTTTACAGTTTAACTATGACGATGAGGCATTTAGCTCAACAGAAGAGAAGGGAGCTTCAGATTCTGGAGGAGTCCTTTGGTCAGAACACTCCAGTTCACTCAAGAGCATTTGACATCTATTAAACACTCTTGTTAAAAGTAGCAGCAAAAAAAGCCTCCTGCTATGGACAGTACTGATGTGTCACATGAAACACAGACACCAAAGAAGAGCTTATACATCAGCTGTCATGCATGACCACTGCTGCATTGCTTAATCTGCAATATAAATACAGAAGTTACATTAAGTATAACTTCTCAAGATGTCTGCCATTTATTTTCTCATTAAAAAGCACCTTCTCAACTGTTTTGTTACCTCAGAAACTAGTACAAGTTTTTCCACTGACTTCAGGGCAAATAGTGCCACCTCTTACATCCACCTTCCCGCAGACCCAAGGAGAGGCAAGAGCAGAGCTCCCTACTGGTGTTACTTGCTCTGTAGCTTAGAAAAGGTATTTGTCAATTCTGTTTTGGGAAAGAAGTGTCATTCTTAATATTAGTCCTGGCTTACAAAATAACTTTTCTAGTCTTTCAAAAATTTTTTCATCAAGTGTGAAGACCCTGAAGCAAGGATTTCAGAATTTAAAGTGTTATCATTATGTATTTTAAGTATGTATTATTTGTAACTATGCATTAGTGTATGCATTGATACAACAAATTAGTGTACAAGCACAAGCAAAAGTGTAAATTTTCCTAGTGCAATGGAAAAACTGACAATCTGCTCCTTAACCAGGTGCCACAATTCTCTCCAGCCTCAATATCTATCACATACAGCCTGGATTTGTTCCACCTCTGGTTGCCAAGGTGGCTAGTAATTATTCCCCAGCTTACTGTTTAATTGTTGAAATCCTGACTGAGGATGGCAGCTAAGATGCCATGCAGAAACACTGGTCACTAACACATACCCTAGATGTTCAAGGCATTCTAAGAAACCTTTCAGAGTATGAAGGAGGATTTGGTGTAAACCAGTTTTTAAGCCCTGTTCAATAGCTATCAGTTCTAGTTCCTCATGTTCAAAATGGGTCTGCTGATACAACAATGGGTCTGCAACAAGTGGTGAGGTACCCAGCTGCCGCTGAAGTTTATCTGAAGAGCAGCCCGGGGCCAGGCAGACCTGGCTGGAGACACCGGCCAAGCAGCAGCAGCTCCACCATGACAGCCTCAGCATCCTGTTGCCCTTTTCTGAGGTGTCTGAATAGACATTTTGAAGTCTGGTCTTCATCAGGCCTGTGATTGCCTAAATAAATCCCTGTGATTACAATGAACAGGAGAAGATCCATAGGCTGGGAAAGATCAAAGTGTGGGGTAACCCTACCTGTTACCTCATTTTTATAGCTCAAGTGGAACTATGCTGAGACTGAGGTTTTAACACAATTTAAATTGTTGGCTTGGGTGTCCCAAATATGCATGTCTGGAGGTAGCCAGGTGGTTAGCACTGCTTTGCAAGCAGCTGCAATGAGTGCTGTGCAGGGCTGAGATGGCTGAGATCAGCAGGAGTTTGGGTCAGGAGTGTGGCTGTGACAGACAGGATCTATGGCTCAAAGTATCCCATCCCTCCACCACGGGATCGTGACTCACTATGTCAAGGAAAAGGTCATAGGAAGGAAAAGGGCAACAAAGGGACAAAGAGAAAAATAAATCCTTCCCTATTAGTTTCTATCTCACCCAGAATTATAATTCTCAGTCTATAATCCTCAGCAGTTTAAGAAACGTATCTTTTTTTATCTCCTTCCTCAAGCTTGGGGAATTTTAAAAGGTAACCTCTGTACCTTCATTTACTCTCCTATTTCACTTCATCACAAGCTTGCTCTCACCTAACTTGGGGTGCATTTGTATTTCAGGTACTGGCAGATGAAGGCAGCTGCCTTCAGCACACCCTCATTTCCCCCCCATGCTGGCCTTCACTAGGTTCATCCCCTGCATGGCTCCATCCCTTTGCTGGCAGACTCATGGTAGTCTGAGCAGCTCACCCCTGACTCTGGGGACAAAATACATCAGGGGCACAGTCAGGAGTGCTGCCCTTTGTTTAATTTCTTCAGGAAGCTGCATAACTTCGTGTTGCAGCACAGATACTTCATTTGTAAACTCCTGCCCCATGTTTGTACAGTACCTGCCCATCAGGAGGTCCAGCTCATAATAATAACCATACCATCTCTGCGTTCAGAAGGAGGATATTGGAGCTGTAGAAAATGTTATATTGCTTCAGGAGATGGGTTGGGCATCTTGTGTAGCTGCTTGCGTGATGAGCAGTGAAGTCTCTGCCCAGATGTCAGGAGGGTCTGACTGAAGTCTGCATTCAGCTAAGGAGGACGCAGTAACATATGGCACAGGGCATAGCAAGATCACTGCTCATAAATGCACATCAAGTGGTTTTTACCCTCTTCCTCACAGTTGCCAGCTTGTTTAGGTATATGGCTTCATCCTGCTCTATTAAATCAAGGCTTCACTTCCCCTTTTGCCAGGAAGACGAGTTCAGCATTGGTTTTTTCCCAGACATGCTATCCAGCTGTCTTTCTGGTTACTTGACGTAGTCTCATTTCCAGAGTCACTGCATTTAGCAAGGCAGTGTCACCCTCATTTCAGAGCTGTGAATGTGAGGCACGGGGTATGCTGAGAGACATTACCATGCAAGGAGCTTCCTTCTGCTCCACCAGCTCTCTTCAATCTGTTAGATTGCTCTTCCTAAAAGCAAGCAGAGATCTAGACTGTAGAGCAGAAGAAAGGAAGCTGTGGCATTGACTGAATGCTGATTGCTTGCCATGCTTTGCTGTGCATTAACTTTTATTTAGAGGGAGCTACTAAGCCTGTCAGTCCAGACTGTCAGAAAGTGATGGAAAAAAATGTGCCTGATAATCTACAGGGGAAAAAAACTCAGTCAGAAGATCACTGATAGTATCACTCCAAGTGAACACACACAGTTCACTCCACATCCCCCAATTTGTGCCATAAACGGGTGCAAGATTCATTTTCCAATGCACATTCCTTCAGCAAAGACTGTGAGCAGGGAAAGGATGTCTGTGCTTTCCTCCTTCTTCCTCTTGTAGCATTTTCCTTTGCCTTCCTTCCTCTCCCAGTTTATGCAACTGGGTCCTGCTGTGTCCTCACCTTGCTGGAGGGTTAGAGCCCTTTCAATGCTGGCTCAACCTTCACTTTTGGGGGGCACATGATGCTGTAGCCTGGTCTACAGTCATAGCTTGCTATAGAATTGCCCCCAGCAGAGGAGATAATTTTAGCTGCTGGGCTTCCAAAAGGCACACACAGTGCAAGCATCAGCAGCTCCTCCGATCGCTGCTGAAACACAAGCTAGCTGGCCCCAATACATCAGATGCCAAGCCTGTGGGGAGGAGCTGGGAGAGATGAAAGGAGATGGAAAAAGTAGGAGGGAAGATTTGCCATTTCTGTGGAAACCAAGACTTTACTCACACTCAGGTTTTTGCATCCCTGACCCCAAGGTGACCTGCTGACCTCTCCTCTCAGCCTGACTCCAGCCCAGCTGTTTCTCCTGAAGGAAGGGGGCCAGACTCGCCTCCCGCTCTCTGCTTGACAGTGTGTCCAGGCAGGTTCCTTCCTGCCAGAGTAAATACAATTAAAAGAGCACCATGCACAGTGTTCAGGCCACCTAATACCACAGAGGTCAACAGGATAGGTGCCTCAGAAAGCCTCAATGTGACAATGCTATCATAACAAGTAAATAACTGCACATGTGCTACTCTTTTGAGTTTGCTGACTACGTAAGTAAAAATTGTTGTATGTTGCTTGTTCTCCACACATATTCAAAAACTGTAAAATAAAGATCTGAAGCAAGCCATGAGATTATGAATACAGCTTCCAAAAGATGTTTGTTAATCACTTTCCTAGTCAAAAGGAATAAATAAATATCAATAAATATAAAAAAATATCAATAAATAAAGTTGTGGCAGCATGCAGTGTGAAGGCTACACCAGTAGGGAGTAGGAAAGCAGAGAGAGATGTACAGCTAGCTCCTGACAAGAAAAGATTATTTAAGAGGAAGAAGCATCATTTAAAAAGCAGTAAAGAAATAATCTAGTCCACAGCCAGGACAAAGCGACTACAATTATGTGTGCTTGTATTAGGAAGGTTCCTTTGCTAAACTCCTTCCTCAGGCAAGAGATCAAAGCAAATGACGCCCCTAAGAAGAATTTCTACAATGCCTCAGTAATTAAATAGCAGTTGGTTCATGTAATATTTAAATCAAAAAACATGTAAACAAATCTCAAGACAGGGTTGAATATTTTCCATGCAGACATAAGCCTGAACAAACTCTAGCTTGCACTGTGCCTCAATTTTGAAGAAGTTTGAATCCAAAGATGGATCAAATTTTTGTGCTACAGACACATCTCCACTTAATGTTAACAAAAGGCAAATCCTTAGCATGGAAGATACAGTAGCTTGAAAGAAAATGAAGAAACCAATCAATGACTGATAATAAAAAGTACAAGTCCAGCTTCAGTGATGTTTCAAGACTGAAAATGAGACTGACTACTGTCACATACTTAGATGTAAGTATAAGACATTCAGTAATTTTTAAGCTCTGGTAGTCAGGAAAAAGGAATGAGCATCACAGTAACAAAACTAATAGCAGTACCTTCCAGTATGACTGAGAAGGTTGCCAGGCTAGTGGCAAGGCAGCGACAAAGACCAGCACCATCCTTCTTTCACCCACCCCTCTGAGTGAATTCGCCTCCAGGAAAGTAGAAGAGTGCTGCAATATATGTAGCACTGAGCTGGTCAGAAAGGGACAAAATAATAAATAGAGCTTACCACAGGTTTTTATAGCAACACCGCTGAAAGTCTACAAGCCCTGACTTTGAGACATCTACAGATCTCTTCCACCTGTCAGAAGCAGAGCCTGTGTTGTGCAACTCTGCAGCTACATGTGTTCACCTAAATTAAAAAATGATACCCAAAACCAGGCATCTGGGGATTTATTGGCTCTTTTCCATTGGAAACCTGCAGTGGGAACTTGCAGCATCTCTACTTTCCATTGCCAGTTTTTTTCTCATTGATTTAAGGATTACTTGCAATGCCTTTGTGCCTCAGAGATCACACTGTGAATGCTGGGTGTGTTTCCCCTCCTTCATGGCAGAGATCTCTCTCCTCCCAAAACAGCCTTTGCTTTGTGTATGCCGGTGTTGCTCTAGCTATGTCTGCTCCAGTAAATAGAGCAAGGCCAGGGAAAAGGCTTGAGCACTGGCCCATAGCTGCCTTTGCCATTTGGCTGTCATCAGATTCCTGGGAGCAGCACTGACAGCTGCCTCCAAGCTTGCTTGCACTGCTTGGGTATGGTTTACAAATGCCAAGAATCATTTTCTCAGAGCAGAGGTAGCCCTGTAACCTCCCACCCCTTCCAGTCACTGCCCCTTCCCCATACTCAAGAAACATCCCACCTCATCTCTGATCCCCTCCCTGCTAACCTTGGTTTGCACATAGATACACAGTGTATTACCACGTCCATTGTTATTCCTGTTTTCCTCTGTGAATCATAACCCTGGAACCCTGCATCTCTAGAAAGCCAAGTTTCTCTCAGATTTACAAAATGAGAACTTTCTTCTCGAGAGCTCATCCACTTAGTCCCCACCTGCACTCCTAATCCTACCAGTAACATCAGGGGGAATGGGTAGACATATGACTTTTGAGTAAAAGGCAAAAATTATTGGTGTCATAGTCATGTTGTACACCCACAGCCATCTGCTCCCAAAAGAGCAAAAGAGAAGTTTAAAAAAAACCTGAGAGAATAAGCAGAAATAATAGCCAAAACTCCCACACCCAGAAATATGACAGAACCACATTATTTCTGAAGTGAACACTTCTGAGTTTCCTGAAATGGCAAACTGGATACACAGTTCAAGTACCCTTTAGATGTGGTAACCAGGAGCTGGAACAAGCCACCAAATGTTCAGCACGGACATGACCTCTCACCAAGGGCAGGGCAGGGGAATCACAGGGGTGACACTTTCTCCCTTCAAAGGCAGAGCACTAGGAGAGCACATCTGCCTCCCAGGGAGCCAAGGCGGCCACAGAGCTGTCTCGGATTCACAGGCAGCCTGAAAAATCCTTCTGTCTGAAAAATCCTTTCAGGTTTCCCCTGAAAAGACAATCCTTTCCCAGCTCACCTAAGCCAAGTGCTTCCCTCTGGGACAGCTCAGAGCTTCACTACCTCCCACAGACATCTGCAGATGGCTCTTCTGCAAACAGCTACTGCTAACCAGCTTAAACTGTGTAGACTTTTTCTTTGCTGCAAAAGGCCATCACTCTTAATAACATGTTTGAAAAGTCCTCGCACATATGCGCTCACATATACCTTTACACACATGCATTCACCTGTATACACACACACACACATATTCACACACTGGGGAAATACCAGCTGTAGCCTGAGAACAAGTATATTGAGCACCAGCTTAAAGCATAACTCCATTGCATCCCTCATTTTATGAATACAAGCTTAGCAGGAAAATGTCTTGAGAGGAGAAGCCACAGGACTGTTATAGCTTTAACAGACCCTGAGTGCTTATCTCAAGTTGAGAGAGTGATTTCATGGCAATAATTTGTTTAAAGTGTTGCTGATTGCTTCCTATTTCTTCCTAGCAAATGACTTTTACACCTTTCTACTGTTGCTTTTATATGAGCTGCTATAGCAATCACTCTGCAGGAGGCTGTGTAAACATCACACCGACCCTTTTATCTGACTACTAAGGGCCAAAGAGGACACTCCTGAGACCTGATAAAAAGTATTTTCAAACATTTTTCCACGTCCTTGAAAAAAATACTGTTAGTCAGTTGCTATCAGAGTTTTCTCTATTCTTACAGAATGCATTCAAGTGTACTCCCAACAGAGACTGTCTCATCCCGTAAGTAACCTCTTTGAAGGAAACTTCAGGAAAGTGATAAATAAAATTACTGAGAGTTGCTGTAGGCAAGGAATTGCCCCTTCTCTGCTAAAAGAAGAATCTCTCTGATAAAATTATTTCAAATCAAGTTGAATCTTTAGGAAGAACCGGGGGTATCCAGTGACTGGAGCTAATCAGAGGAATCTCTTCCTGGTTTATCCTTTTATTCTCAAGTGCCAGCGCTAGGTGTCAGCTATCTGTTTCTGCTGTCCTTACTAGGAACAGGTTGATGTAGCCATGTTCGAGCTCTGACCAAGGCACTTGGCGTGTTTGACTGGGACTCCAGCCCAAGGCTTTGTGTTGGCCCATGAAGGTTTTCTGCTTTATCCTATCTTCAAAGTTTCTGCATCCTCCACTCTGTGTCTCTTAGACATCTGAGCCCTGTCAGATCACCCATGAAGCCCAAGCATCATCACACAACCACATCCCTGTCGGATTAAGCAGAGCACACACTTTGGAGCCTATGCCAGTTTTAGGCTTTTTATTCTGCCAATTTTGCTCTGACTTTAAAAGGACTTAAAATAGCTGAACCAGCACAAAGTTAGAGCAGCACAGGAAGATAATACAAGGTCTGGTATAAATCCTGCTGGTACAAAGTCAGGTTGTCAATGGTTTTTAGCACATTTAGGCTGATGGTGTGAGTTCATTCTTGATTAGTGTTTTGTGACCACAGTGGGTTTTTTTTCTTATGAAACAATATTTACTCTACTTAGTCAAATCGTGACATTATGCAGTGAAGAGTGAGAAAGACACTCTGACAGCAATTAGCAAGAAAATCACAGAATCACAGAATCACAG